>NC_048299.1:105905015-105983170 GCF_013100865.1 Trachemys scripta elegans
GTGGGGGGGGGCAGCGCTTTTTTTTGCTGCTTGGGGCAGCAAAAAAGTTAGAGCTGGCCCTGCTCACAGCTAAGCATGCCAAACTCAGGACAGACGGTCAGAAATAGGGCAGACACCCCAAATGGGTGGTATATTCTATCATTAGATTTCACCACGCCAGTAACAAAATTGTGTTCCTGGATCACTACATTAGTTTTACCATGAAGTCACAGACAGTCCTGTTAGTCATCCCAGCCCTATTTTACCACCCAGACAAACTGGACTTTATGATGAAAGGTTATTAAAACCAAATTCACCACACATTAGGTTCTTCAAGCCCCAGGGCACCAGTCACTTACCCAGGTCAATGGATACTTCAGATCACATACCAAAAATAACACTGTAGCCAATCCTTAGTAAACTAACTACAGATTTATTAACGAAGGAAAATAAATGAGAGAATTATTATATGGCTAAAACAGACAATATACTTTACAGTTGGATCAGAGCATAATATAAAATAACCAAAATAATAGCAGGGATGTTAAATCTGCTAGTTTCTATGAGTCTCCTGGGTTGCTCAAATAGCTTGGGGACCTCAGTCATTTTTTTTCAAAAATTCCCCTTGTTAGAATTCTCCAATCCAGAGATGGGGTAGGAAAGAGGTGGCCTGGGGCCCTTGTTCTCTCTTTTTATATCTTGACTCTTTTTGCTGGAAAAAGCATGGCTGTGTCATGGGTCAGGCAGTTTCATGGTGTGTATGCTTAGCCATCGGTCCTTCATATGAATTGCAAATTCTAGCTTGTACTTTTGCCTATGTGCCAGGGAAGATGTGCAGCTGCTCTTGTTTACAGCTCCTTTGTTATTTCTAAAGAGCTAACCTGTGGGTGTTTTTCAGATCCACAAGATGTCTGAGTTACAAACACAGCACAATTTCATAACTCCACACACAATGTATATATACATATTACAACAAGATAATAATATTCAGCAGATTACCATTTTTCCATTGCTACCTCACAAGGCATACTTTGTACAAGATTTATCACAATTTTGTAACAGTGGTGACCATATTAATGTAGACGATCACTTTCCCCTTTAAGCCCAAACAGACCTCTGATTTCTCAGCCAGAGGACTTACCAGAGATATTGAGGAAAGGGGAGGAGGTGTCAAAATCTAATAAGCTAGACATGTTGCAGGTGTACCAACAGATGAGGCTGGAGGAGGATTGTATAAAATTTACCACTATAAACACTCATATGGGCTTATACCAGTACAGTCAATTGCCAGGTATTTCAAAAAATGGAGGCAGTGGGACTTCACTAAATGTTTTTTTATGAGAACAGAAGTGGTGTACCTAGGCTACCGGATAGACAAGGCCTTGACAACTGAGCAGGCCCCAGACCCCTAGAACACAACTGAGCTATAAGCATATTTAGGTATGTTAAATTATCACAGGTTTCTTCCAAATGTTTCAGCTCTTTTAGAACTCTTGCATCAACTTCTGAGGAAGGAGAACCTTGGAAAGAGACAAGAGAAATTTTCAGGAGTTTAAAAAGCTACTCAAATTCTTGCAGCTCTTTGTTCATTTTAACCTGGGCCAAAGAATTATTCCTGTCATATGGGGGAGGGGCAATATTGTCACATAATATGAGGGATGTTTATTCCTGGGGGAATTCAGCACCAAAAAAATAAAAATTTTGCACACAATATTTTAAAATTCTGCAAAATTCTGCTTTTTTTTGGTCAAAATAATACAATATAATCACAATCGTTTCAATTATTTTGATAATTTATTTCAAAATATCTGTCAGCAAGTATGTCTATAACAATACAGACAACAAAAACAACTCCCCCAGGAGGAGAGAATTAAAGAAACCCCTGTCCCCACATGGATCCTCACTGCAGGATCAAGCCATAGGTTACCCTAAAGTAGGAGGGATGGGGAGGAAGGTAGAGAGCAGATTAGTCAGCTGAAAGAATGCGTTAGCTTAGTAGGGTCTGTCCCCAGTCTCTTCCCAGGGAGAGGGGAGGGTGGTCCCTGCTTCTCTGAGGGCAAACGGACCTTACGACCCATTTAGCTGCTCCTAGTCCCCCACCCTTCTTCAATTCCCCCTCCCTCAGGATCCGTGCCCCAGGGACTGTTCCCCCTCAGCTGCTCCTCCCACATTCACTGCCTCTTCCCTCAGGGCACAGCCTTGTGCCCTCACCTCTCCCTCCCCTTGGAGATTGATTTCCCTTTCCCACCCCACTGCACCTGCCGCAGGCTTCAAGACTCACCTCCCATCACTAGAGACCCTTTTCTCCCTCCACCACCACTGGGGCCCTGGGCTTCCCCCCCCCCCCCCCACTGCCATCATGCAGTATCCTATATTCCCCCCTCCAACACTGGGGATCCTGTGCTTCCCCCCTCCCATCCTGAATGGTTCCTGCCTTGCCTGCCCAACCCCCAGAGGCCTTAGTGCAGCAGAGGAAACTGACCACAGCAGTTGCTCCCAGCTCCTGGAGGAAGGGACCTGCCTGTGTGGTGCTGCAGATAAGAACTCTGCCTGGGGTTGGGATGTGCACCACAAGCAAACTTCTGGTGAGAAACTTGGGGGCACAGGTGCTCACCTTGCCCTTCCTAAATGGTGCCCTGGCCAAGGCTCCTGGAGACTTCCTCACAGCTCCTTGTGTCAGCTCCATGCCTCTGCAGGGTGGGCACAGCAACAGGGGCAAGGGGTGTGCACTGGGGCTGCCTCTCAATGGGGAGCGCAGGCCACTGGCTGCACAGAGGTGTGTGTGAAATCACCCTGAAGCCTCCC
The DNA here is from genome assembly GCF_013100865.1 of Trachemys scripta elegans. Lineage (NCBI taxonomy): Eukaryota > Metazoa > Chordata > Testudines > Emydidae > Trachemys > Trachemys scripta. Next base: position 105,907,800 of record NC_048299.1, read on the forward strand.
CTCTGGGATACAGACTCGGCGTTGAGGCTGCACCCGACCCTGACACAGAGCAAGGGCTGGGCCTGCCCCACACCTGCCCCAGAAACACCCTGGGGCCCTGCCCCTCCATGCCAGATGCACCATGATAGTGACTGAGAGTGACAGAGTCTCTCACACACCCATGCGCGCCCAGCCTCACCCTCCCCAGAGGTGATGATTTACATCTCTTCCCACTGCTCCCAATGCCCAAACCAACATGCCTGCTCAGGACTACTGCTGGTGAGGGGCGTGTGACCCCTCTCGTGGCTTCCCTTTGCTTCCCCATCAGAATCTATTATTCTGCGGGGAAACAGAAAAATCTGGGAGGCATGAAATCTGCGTGTGCGAAGTGGTGCAGAAATTACCCCCAGGAGTAGATGATGGAGAACTAGAGACTTGAAACCTGGCCAGTCCCAACTACAAATCTTGAGTTCAGATCAGGTTGGTTGTAATTTGTACAATATACATTTGGGCTTGTGTTGGATAGTCTTTCCATCCCCTCTCCAACTTCCCCTGGTCTTCTGCTCTCTGATCTCCAGCCCCCGCCCCTTTCTGGCTGCCTTCCTGTCAGTGGCCCCACTCTATCTCGCCATTTCCAATAACTGTGTGATGGCCCCATTTCACAGGGAGTGGCAAGAGTGTGGGGAGTTCTGGTCCCAGGCTGGGACCCAGCTCAGAGTGCAGCCCAGGAGGCAGAGATTAGCCCTGCTTCCATCTGCTGCTGGCTCGCAGGGTCTCTGGGGTGCCCATGCTGGCGGCTCAGTGCAGGGGAGATTTGAAACAGCTGCTGCAGGGGCAGTTTGGTGGTGGCAGCTTATCAGTAGTGGGGATTTTTCATGCTGGTTCTGGCTGGAGGAGGAGGTAGAGATGCTATATAGGATCCCCAGAGCCACTGCCATTGCTGCTTCTTTCCTCGCCTGCCATCGCCTCTCTCCTCACCTGACGCCTGAGCGACAGGATATGCCAAAGCATAGGTGAGCGGGCTGGGCCCAGCCAGCTTCTCCAGGGACAAAGGTAGGCGCCGGGGCACATTACCACCAGCCCTGGGCTGGAGGTGAGAGTGGCAACAGTGAGGTTATTTTGTTTGCTTGTTATGCCTCTGCCCCACGTGCTGCTGTTGGGGTGCAGGAGCATTGATGCAGGGGCCAGGCATGGGGGTGACTGCTGGCAGAGCTGTGGCAGGTGAGAGCATGCGAAAGGGGATCCCTGAGCAGACCCTTACAATCCAAACCCAACAGGACCCAACTAGAAGTGTCAGGTTCAAGTTAGGTCAGATGTAAAAACAACTTGACCTTCTTGGGTTTGGTTTGGGTTCAGGTTGGCTGTGGTCTAGTTGGATTCAGGTCAGGCTTTAAAATTAGGACTGAGCAGACCTCTATGGAGAATAGCCAGTTGGATTTGTCTCCAGGTCACTGACTAAACTTCAATAGGGTTAGTATCAGAGAAAGTCTAACTATTATTTTTGGAATAAAAAAATTCCAATCAATACCGTTATGGGAAGCCTTGTATCATTCAAATAGATCATAAACCACATGTGGGACTCTTCAGTGAAAACAAGGGTTTGCTAGCCTTGGCAGAAGCCTGGCCAACACTGGCAGGGCCGGCTCCAGGCACCAGCCGACCAAGCACATGCTTGGGGCGGCACCTTGGGGCAGGGCAGCGCTCGATTTTTTATTTATTTATTTATTTATTGGATTTGGCAGTGCGGCACTCACAGGGGGATGCGGGGGCTTCGGGCAGCGCAGCGCTCGGGGAGGCGGGGCTTCGGGTGGCATGGTGCTCGGAGGTGGGGCAGGGGCTTCGGGCAGCGTGGTGCTCGGAGGGGAGCGGGGTTTCAGGCGGCGTGGTGCTCGGAGGGGGGGCGGGGCTTCGGGCGGCATGGTGCTCTGGGGGGTGGGGTCTTGGGAAGGCGGGGGCTGGCGCGGTGCGGCGCTCGGAGGGGGGCCGGGGGCTTCGGGCGGCGCGGCGCTTAGAGGGGGGCGGGGTTTCGGGCGGCGTGGTGCTCGGAGGGGAGGCGGGGGCTTTGGGCGGCGCGGCGCTTGGAGGGGGCGGGGTTTCGGGCGGCGTGGTGCTCGGAGGGGAGGCGGGGGCTTTGGGCGGCGCGGCGCTTGGAGGGGGCGGGGCTTCGGGTGGCATGGCACTGGGGGGGGCAGGGCTTCCGGCGGCGCTCGTGGGGGGGGTACGCCGGGGCAGCGCTCTACTTTTTTGCCTGGGGCGGCAAAACAGTTAGAGCCGGCCCTGAGCACTGGGCTTGGACTTCAGGCACTTATAAGTATAGGATAGTCTGCTTTATAGACTATCAGCATGCAAACACAGATGCCCTCTATTGATTTCCATTACCGCAAAAATCTGGTTCTCTGGAGTTTCCAGGAGAGATTGGGATACTTATAGAACACTTCAACCAGACCCCAGTAAAGGCTTTCTAGATAAGGAAGGGGACTATACAAGATCCTGTCCTGTCCTGGACATGCTGCAGAGCAAGGAGGAAAAGTCACACCCATTTAGGGCCAGGAGTACAGGTGAGCTTAGAGAAGGGATGTATATTGTGGGGCACAAGAGTCATTATATTTTCACAAGGACAAGATTAAGTCCTGACAGAGTTACACGGAGAACACCCTGGCATTTCATCCATGCAATCTTTGACTCAGAGTTCTGTGTGGTGACCAAAGTGGATAAGGATCTGAAAAAAGTAGTAGAGGGATGTCACCCATGTCAGATATGCCACCAGACCCAGATGCTGGCACCCTTTCACCCCAGGAATGGCCAGGCGTCCCATGGTCCTACACAGATCTAGACTTTGCAAGTCCACATATGGGGAAAATCTTTTCTAATCATAGTGGATGCACATTTGAAAATGGTTAGAAGTGCATGTAAGTACTTCAAAAACCTCCACTGGTGCCTGAGAAAAGCTCCAGCAAGACCTCTTTCCACATATGGACTACCAGTAGGACTTGTAAAATGTGGTCCACTGTCAGTGACAAGCTCGGAGTTTAAAGATTTTCTGAGAAAAAATTAGATTAAACATATTCAAACTTCCCCATATCATCCAGCTTCCAACAGCCTACCAGAGAGAGCTGAGAGAACTTATGAACAGGGGATGAAGAAGATGATTAATGAGAGCTTGGAGATGAAGCTGGCTTGTTTTCTTTTGAAATACAGAACCGTCCTCAAACTATGATGGGAGTGAGTATAGGCCAGCTGTTGTTGGGAAGAAAGACAAGAACTCTTTTTGAGTTAATCCATCCCAGCATGGAGGGGGAAGCAAGCTTTTCAAAAACAAAACCATGACTATCATGCTACAGATAGAGAGTTGTGCCCAAAGGACTTAGTCTATACCAAATGTTTCAATATGCACCAGCCAATGTGGATCCAAGAACTATCCTCTAGCACAGAGATTCTCAACCTTTTCCTTTCTGAGTCCCTCCCTCAACATGCTAGAAAAACTCCAGGGCCCAGCAGGGGTGGCGGGGCTCGTGGCTCTGGGCCAGGAGTGGGAACCTTTGGGCATAGGCGTAGTTTGACTTCTAATTGGGGGGGGGGCAAGGGCTGGAAGGGCTCGGGCCAGCTCTGCACAACGGGATCCAGGGAGGGAGCATCACCTCCACCCCCTGACTCACCTCAGCAGGCCACCCACCTGTCTGGGGTTGTGTGCCGGTGGCTACTCCCCGAGGACTCTGCTGGGCCCGGAGCCACCTGGGCAGTTGTGACTGGCTGCATGAAAAAGTCAAAGGGGACTGGGAGCTGAGGAGCAGTGTGACACTCTGTACCTCAGAGGAACATGTTCATCCTTGTAAAATGATTGTGTGGTATCCAATGCAGAGTTTGTCATGTCGGGTGTCTTCAGAAGGCTCATGATGCACTGAGCATTGTTGTTACAGTAATGTTATAGGTTATAATTTCATGTATGTAGTTATGAGGCTGAAAATGTATCCTCATGGCTTAAAATAAGCCCAGCCAAATACTCTCCAAGAGCAGAGAGGCAGTTCACTCCTCATCAGGGCGTGGATGGGACAAACCCTGCCCAGCCTCACAGGAACAAAGGATGCTGGCCTAGGCAGCAACAAAAGAATCTGTTTGACTCTCGAGGGAGTCACCCCCTTCCTTTGCTTAGTTTGGAACTGCAATGAGGTAATTCTCACCTGACTCTGGGGGGCGGGGAAGCCAAGGGGGAAGAAAGGACATGATAAAAGGGAGAGACTTTTGCCATGCTCTTCCTCCCTCTCTCTTCCACCTACATCTACAGACAGCACACCAAGTGACTGAAGCGCTGATCAAAGGGGAGAGCCTGGCTGAAGAGCAACCAGCCAGCCTGTGGTGAGAAGCATCTAAATTTGTAAGGGCACTGAAAGTGTTAAGATCAGTTTAGAATGCATTTTGCTTTTATTTCATTTGACGAAATCTGACCTGTTATGCTTTGACTTATAATCACTTAAAATCTATCTTCATAGTTAATAAATCTGTTTGTTTATTCTACCTGAAGCTGTGTGTTTGGTTTGAAACGTGTCAGCGACTCCCCTTGGGATAACAAGCCTGGTACATATCAATTTCTTTGTTAAGTTGATGAATTCATATAAGCTTGCAGCATCCAGCGGGCATAACTGGACACAGCAAGATGGAGGTTCCTAGGGTTGTGTCTGGGACCGGAGATATTGGCTAGTGTAATTCGCTTGTACAATCCAAGGAACAGCTGACATGCCAGAGGCTGTGCGTGAACAGCCCAGGAGTGGGGGGTTCTCACAGCAGTGCAGGGTAAGGCTGGCTCCCAGAGTCAAGGATTGGAGTGACCTAACAGATCACTGGTCCACATAACACCAGAGGGGAATGTCACAAGCATCCACAACCCAGGGCACCAGCAGCAGATGGGGGAATGCCATGGATGCCCACTCGATGACACCACCAGCCAGAGAAGAAGCTGCCCCACACTGCCTGGCTCCGGCTTCCCGCCGAGGACGTGGCCAGAGGGCAGGGTCTGAGGGGGGCAGGAGGAAAGGAGGAGGAGGTGGGGTGGTGGAGCTTCCCCCAGGACTGCCCCACTCTGGGTAAGGCACTACAGTTTAGGGGGGCAACTACCCCTGAGCTCAAGGTTTCTGTCTGCGTCAGGGTTTCAGCCCCGCCCCCGCTTCCAGCTTCAAGGGGGGGAGCTCAGGGTTTCAGTCCTGCACTGCTCCTGGCTGCAGTAGCGGAGATCTTGGAGCTTCAGCCCCGCACCGCTCCCTGCTTCAGCCTCTCAGGAGGGTGGGGGGGGCACCAGGGCTCAGGGCTTCAGCCCTGTGCTTCTCCTGGCTTCAGCCCCATGGGGCGGCACTGGGGCTTGGGTCTTCAGCCCCGTGCTGCTTCCTGCTTCAGCCACTTGGGGCACCAGGTTTCAGTGGCGGGGCTCCACGGCCCCCCCGAAGGGGTTCGGGGATGCCCCGGGGGCCACAGACTCCTAGTTGAGAACTGCTGCTCTAGAAAACTACATCCTTGTCTTTTAAAGCCGGTTAATTGATGGTCAAGTTGTAAGATGACAGAGGATTATATCTACATGTTGAGTGATGTGCAAGCACCAGAGCTTTTGCCTTTAAGTGATGATAATCTGGAGGAACTGAGACCAGGAGAGGATGCAGATTTCCTGGGAATGTCCGAGTTGGGGGCATCTACAAAACTGCTGGACCAGGAGACTGGATGTGACATACCAGGGCACAATCCAGACTAGTGCCCTGTAACCTGGAGTGCCCTTTACAATGCCTTGGTGCTGTAGCCTCCAACCCAGATTGCTGACAAACAGCCTCCAGCATGAAAGTCACTCCCAGCTATGTCTGTATGCTGAATCTAGTCAACCACACCTTGGCTCTTGCCAGCCCGGGTTATGCTACAGGGTGACCCCAGCACACACACACAGTCCCAGATCTTCCCCCAGAAATATATGTCCTGTACTGCCCAGCTCTCTCCTGGACAGCACAAACATATTAAGTCCATTATTCCTTTAAGGGAATAATGTGCCATTTTATTATTTTAAATAGAATATCCAGACACTCCACCCTAAACACAATGGAATAGATAAAATAGTAAAAGAAGTTTATTAACTACAAAGAGAGAGATTTTAAGTGACTGCAAGTAATGAGGCATAAGAGTTAGAAATGGTTACAAGAAATACAAAGATAAAACACTTATTAGTGCCTAACTTAACAACCTATATCAGATTCAAGCAAAGTTTCTCACCCCATGCCCCAGCAGATTACTGACCAAACTCTCATGTCAGGACCCCCTCGCCCCCCAAATTTCAACAGTTGCTTTCTTTTGTCTTCTCAGGTACAGTGATTGTGATGGTCAGGGAGTGAGGTGGGGACTTGGGGTGTTTGTCCCTCCTTTTTATAGTTTCAGTCTCTTGAAAAATATTTCCAGGAGACAAAGAGTTTATGTGGAAGGATATTCCCTGCTGGTTTTTTTTCCACCTGTTTGAACTTCCTTTGTTTTCTCTCCCTGCTTGATGATTCTGTTTACTGCTTAAATGCAAATTAAGGCAAGCACAGATTTTTTTGTTTAGGACAGACCTGTTTATTGACTTCTGCTTGGGCAGGGCTGTGGGGTTTGGAACATATCTTAATAACACCACACAGAGGAATCTTATAAGTTCACCTACGATGTTACCACACCAATTTTATCAGGACAATATTGACCAGCAAATTATGAGTTTTCAAACGATGCCTTACAAGGTACAAAGATTATTACAATAGTGTGTAGGGTGTGAATACAGGGGTATATTCAGTCACATGGGAGGAAGTGGGACTCTGCCCCCAGAGGCAGCCCTGGCTGCTGCAGAGACAAGGAGGAGGATCATCAGCTTTGTCTCCATCATCAAGGAGAAATAGATGGTCAGCAATTAGCATTGCCAGTGAGGGAGGAAAGGGGAAGTGGAACAATCACAGCTACAGGAGCACCTGAAGGCTGGAATGGTGGAAAGGTCTTTGCTTTTTTTGCTATTGCATTGACCAGTAATATCTCAGTGAGGATATGGCTTGTTGCTAGACAGCTGCTTTTACTAAGAGAGCACACACCCTGGTTAGAAGCGAGAAGAAAGCTTGCAGAGGCTGTATAGAGAGACTGGAAAATTCCGTAGGATCAGTAGCAGCAAATCCGGTGGGACCAAGAATTGAGGAATGGGAGATTGCACGGGGGAAGAGAGGATGTATGCAAAGGGAGAGGAGAACTGAAGGGGAAGGGTGCAAAGAAGATGGTAAAAAGCAGGGCAAGCACAATGGACAGGGAGAGTCAGGTCAGGCAGATGAAGGGTGGCAGTGGTATGAGAAGGGTAGGACCAACAACTCATGGCAATACAGTAAATAAAGAAAAAAAACTAGAGTCCAATATTCAGAGCTGAGTGAGTATAATGATGTCAGAAAGGCACGGAGGAGAGGACCACTGTTGGTCTCTGCTGACATAGTATATGGTTGTTCTTGGTGTATGGAAAAACAGAATATTGTATTAGAAGAATAGTCGTGGTACATTTTATCCTTTGTTACTGCTGCTTTATCAGGTCCCTTGTATAAATCAAGAAGGTTAAACTGACCTAGCTTCCTCTTTATTTACTGAGCAGAGTGTTTATGGTTTGTTTAATGTTTTTCTTTCATCCCAATTTGGAAACAGTTCCTGGCATGGTAGTATAAAATAAAAACTTTTAGATTAATGGATTTGGTCTCTTTTGTATGGGGAGGTAGAGGATGATTACTGCTGACAATTGTAATTTAGATTCCCCACTTAGTAAGCCAGTAATTTTCTTTAAGATTGAAGTATTCTCCAGGACAGAATTAAAGTTGTACTTTTCAAATTGAGTGCACATTAGGACTTGTAAATTCTCTGGTGATACACTAGCTTGCAGAAAATGCTCATTAATATCTGCTATTTTCTCACTCTCAATAATTCTTAAGCTCTTTCCCACAAATACTTTGTCTAAACTGCTTAGTGGCAATTATCTCAAAGCACTTAGGATCATAAGGGTGGCAAAATAAAATAGCTATAGCCTCTACCTTTTGATCTGCTCTGAGAAAAGCTTCAGCACACATACCAGTGTCAACATGGGGGCATTCATCTCCACTTCCCCCTCTTTGCAGTTTTGAACCAATGACCCACATGCTTTTTACAGATTGTACCCTATTATTTTATGTTAATAGATATTCATGTGACGTTAAGAATTCCTCGGACTTCACATTTGGACTCCAATGTGATTGACGCAGGTGTAAAGATTGGGAATTAAATTTCCCAATGTTTGCTACGTTTCTGAAGGACAAATATAGTAACGACACTACTTGGAACTTACCTACCATGGTTCATTAAGGAAATTCAATATTCCTTACAAAGGTGGACAAGCGTTATTATGCCCCCACATTACAGATGCACAGAGAGGTGAAGTGACTTGCCCCATCTCCTATAGTACGGGCTGGTCTACACTGGGAACTTAGATCGGCATAGCTACATCTTTCAGGGGTGTGAAAAATCCGCAGCCCCGAGAGACGTTGCTATGCCGACCTAACGCCCAGTGTAGATAGACAGCACTAGGTCGATGGAAGAATTCCTCCATCTATCTAGCTACTGCCTCTCAGGGAGGAAGACTACCTACATGGGAGAACCCCTCCAGTTGGAATAGGTCTACAGTGCAGGGCTACAGCGCTGGAGCTGTGCCATGGTAGTGGTTTAAGTGTAGACATACCGTGAGGCTCCAATCCTGCAAGCTGATCCATGTGTGTGAATCCTTCTGTCTGTGAAGATGCCCACTACTTCAGTGGGGCTCTGGATAGGCAAAGGGATTTGAGGTCTCTTTGCTGGGTCAGGGTCTGAGTCAGTTGCACTGTTTGGAATATAGCACAGATCTCCTCCTGACTCTCACTCCCCTGCTCTCAGCCCTAGACAACACTGCTGCCATGCTGATTTTGATTATGTAAATCCTTCCCTTTACTTAAATTCCCGGAGGCTAACCTGCTGTTGTTTCCTCTAATCTAATAGTTTTTGATTCTAGAAGGCATATTATTTTATTAATGATCTTGTTGTTAACACTTCATCATATCCCATATGGGTTTTTCCTGTTTTATCTAAATGTACAATATGTTCACAACAACCCTCTCTATTTATTCCTTTAAACTCAGCGTCGTATGAACAAGAGACTTTTTAATGCATCTATTTGCATTGTTCACTCAACATCTTCCCTAATTGCAAATAATTAGTATTGTAGTATTTTCCTGATTTCTTTCTTTACTACTCTGAATTTTACTTATGATGTGTGCTGCTCCATTGTGACATGTGCCAGAAAAGATAATTACATGGGTTCAAGCTATGGGTCCATTGTGTCAGGAACAGTTTAATAAAAACTCTGTCATCTCCTTCCTATATAGATTTAGGGTGAAATATGGTGGCATATGAGTTGTTAGCAGACACAATCTAACTGAAGTCACTCCAGCAGCACCTAAGAAGGGTTCTCCTTTTTTCAGATGATAATAATAGGAGACACTTTCCTGAGCGTAATTTTTCCTGGATGAAAAATAATTTTTATTTTTATCTAGATAAATAACCATAAAGAATATAAATGTTACCATTGAAATTGAAATAAAAATTGATTCCTGCCAAGCCTAAACATAGATCATGTCAGAAAAATCCAAGACGTTTTTTTAAATGTACTGTAATTATAGATGGTGAAAAAAGGTTACACAGCACACATGCTTTGTAATGATTTCAGTAAACGTTTTGATGCAAACTGCAAAAAAAGCATAACTCTTTATGTGTGACGCGTGCATACACCCTCTTAAGCATTCATTTGGGGATAATCTGCAATGAACCCTCCTTTTAAGAGTTAAGGAGAAATTAGAAAGAAGGTGACTGTAGCTGAAAAGTAGGTGACAGATCACAAACAGAAGATGATTATTGCTGCATTCTCCTAAGGAAGTCACATGGGTGAGATCCCAAAGGTGGCAATGCTGCATTCTCCAGCAGCAGAAAATCTACAATTCTCAAGAGCTTGGATTTGGTGAAAAAAGACAAGGTGGGCTAACAGTCTCTCTCAGTACTGTTGAGGACAAAGTGGAAAATATTCCCTTTGAGTTACTAGGAGCAGAATATCATGTCACAGATCTGGAAAACAAGGCTTCAGGCAGGAAGTAATTTTTTCTACTTTGCTAGCTGAAAATAAAGCTTAAATAAGAAGAACATGCCAGGGAATAAAATGAGAACCATGGGTTTAGTGGGGCTAGTCATGGGGCCAGAGAACATTGAGGAGGAAAGTACTTTAAAGTTTGAGAAATGATTAAATAAATTACGAGTCCCTTCAGTAACATTAAAAAACGAGGCGTCCTTGTGGCACCTTAGAGACCAACAATTTTATTTGGGCATAAGCTTTCATGGGCTAGAACCCCTTCATCAGATGTATGAAGTAAAAAATACAGGAGCAGGTATAAATACATGAAAGGATGGGGGTTGATTTACCAAGTGTTAGGTCAGTCTAACGAGATAAATCAGTTAACAGCAGGATACCAAGGGAGGAAAAATAACTTTTGAAGTGGGAAGAGAGTGGCCCATTACAGACAGTTGACAAGAAGGTGTGAGTAACAGTAGGGAGAAATTAGTATTGGGGAAATTAAGTTTAGGTTTTGTAATGACCCAACCACTCCCAGTCTTTATTCAGGCCTAATCTGATGGTATCTAGTTTGCAAATTAATTCCAGTTCCACAGCTTCACATTGGAGTCTGTTTTTGAAGTTTTTTTGTTGAAGAATTGCCACTTTGAGGTCTGTTATTGAGTGACCAGAGAGATAGTTATTCTCCTACCTACTTGACATTTACCTTCAAAGAAATCCACTTTCACTGCTGACCCCACAATAATTAAATGTACAGATTTAGCAGTTAAAAAGAAGATCCTGAGACCAAATATTGAATAATCAAGGATGTCCTGTTGGACTATCCTAACTAACCCCTCAACTTCTAAAGAGGAGAAGTCTATACCTGTCTGGTCTTTTAGATTGTGAGCTCACTGGATCTGGGACTTGAAGAAGGTCCACGCACAATGGTATTGGATACATTAGGTACTACTAGAATACATAAAATAGATAAAGAGGTTTGGCAAAACTCCCATTGACTTCAGTGGGGCCAAGATTTCACCCAGATCTGAGTTAAATTTCTAACTCTTGAACAGTCTTCGTATGTGACTTTAGGGATGTCACTAAGGGTTTGTCTACACAGCAACTAGACACCCATGGCTGGCCCATGCCAGCCAGCTTGGGTTTGCAGGGGTCAGGCTGCAAGGCTGTTTCATTGCTGTGTAGACTTCTGGGCTCAGGATGGAGCCTGAGCTCTGGGACCCTCCCACCTCACAGGGTCCTATAACCTGGGCTCCAGCCCGAACCTGAAAGTCTACAGAGCAATGAAACAGCTCCAGCCTGAGTTGGCTAGCATGGGCCAGCTGTGAGTTTTTCTTTGCTATGTAGACATATCCTTGAGCCCCAATTCAGCAAGGCATTTAAGCACATGCTTAAGTCTGTCCATGTTCACCAAAGCACTTAACTGATTGAAGTCAATGTGACTTTGGTATATGCTTAACTTTAGGCATGTGCTTAAGTACTTTGCTGAATAGGGATTAATTGGGGCACTAATCTTTGTGTGGCTCTCAGTTCCCCTTGATATAACAGTAATTTGTTTCTCCCAAATTTATCAGAACTGGTTGATTTTTTTTTTATTTGGTCAAATATGGTTTATTTCCAAAATGAAAATCTTCCTGCAAATTTTTCATTTTTGCTGAAATTTTCAACAAGAAGTGAAAAATGTTCCATTTTCATTTTCTCCCCTCCACCTTGCCTTCTTAATTTCTTCCACTGGAAAAAGAAAATGCCCTCTCCAGTGCATCTGCTTTCATTTCATTGAAAAAAACTCAAAGGAAAAATTCACACATAAATCAAACATTTTTTATTTCTTTATAAGTTCTTCACTCAAAATACCTACCATTCTTGGAACCCTTGGACTGCCTTAGATAGTAAGCTCTTTGAGTCAAGGACTGTCTTTTACTATGTATATGGTAAAGTGCCTAGCACAATATGCTCCTGATTTTGGGTGAGGCCTTTAGGCACGAACAAAATATTAATAATGGATCTGGTTAGACCATTTTTTATTAAAAGAAATTTCATTGAAATATGCTGTTTTTCGAAGACGTATTGATTTCAAGGATTTTTGTGATCCCAGGCTTTTGGGTCACTTCTGACAAGAGCGAGACCCAAAGCCAAACTGAAAACCACATGTTTTTTATTGGAAAATGACCATTTCAACACAATTCTGTTTCACGAGAGTGTTCCAAAGGTTTTGTTTTCATTCCAGTGCAGAAGAAAAAACAACATCAAAACCTCAAATGTAGGCTTGGAAGGATTAGATTTTTTTCGGTAAGTGTCAGTAAATGTCAATTTCCCCATATACACTTGAACCAATGAAAAATATTTCCATCAATAATTATTGAACTATAAAGACAGGCAAAGAAAGAAAAATGCTGCTTCAGAACGTAGAGTTGGATTTAAAGATATTTACTTTGTGTATTTTGACATGTGATGTTGACAATTTGTGTTTTAATAGTTATAAAGCTTTAACTTTTTGAATCTCAACATTGGTTGTCACTAAATAATTATTGTGTGACCCCTCCCCATTACTTGTGCAAGTGTGAAAATACAAATGGATAAAAATCAGAAAAAATGCTGAAAAATAAACATCAATATTATCTGTGGAATTATAAAAAAAATCAAGTTGTGCAAAGCCTATTCAAATGTTGTCATGAAATGGAATTGTTGTCCTCCAGACAGCTCTAATTAATAACAATATAAGTGAGAGAGCATTAGCAAGGGAGGTACAGAAGGACTTCTTAATATCTTGTGAGAGAAGGTTAGACTTTCTTGCTCCTTTTATGGTTTGGTCCCCCCCATTCAAATTCTCTCTCAAAGTTTGTTTTCTCTGAACTGCATATTTTACATTTAGTCCTTATGGTGCAATTTGCTACTGAAAACAAATATTATATATGTTTTAAAAGGTAGGGATAGTAAATCTTAATTGTGGAACTCTCTGGCGAACTCAGAGACGTGGACAGATACCAACAAAATGAGATTTATTTAATATTGATAAATGTGACAGTAATGCACCTAGGGAGAAATAACAACAATCAACATGGATATAAAATGGGAAATTGCTATTTAGAAAACATTAATATAGGAAAAGACCTGGGGTTTGTAATAAAAGTGCATTTGAGCTCACATTGCAATATAAGCAACTGCTATCCCAGAGTGCATATATAGAGACGAATGTCTTGTATGACAAAAGAAGTAATAAATGCAGCATTATGTAGTCTGGGTAAGACCACACTTGAAATGCTGCGTGCATTTTTAAACCTCTCATCCTAAAGAGGACATTGAAAGTTAGGGAGAGCTCAAAGACGGGCAACTAAAATGAGAAAGGGAAGAGAGGATATACCATATGAAGCCAGGTTCATGGAATGTCATTTATATTGCTGAAGGGGAAAGGTGCTATTGAGATGAATAGGATAAGACTGTGCTAATATCTGTGTGGTATGAGAATGGACTTTCCCTGTAGCTGAGACAGTAAAAGGGTCTAAAATTAAAAGTTTGTAACCCCTTTGGGGTTTAGAGAGCATGGCCCCTTTAAATCTTTTTCCTGGGGGGAGGGGGAGAGTAAGAAAAAAGGAGGGAAACTCCAGGTGGAGCGCTTGAGCTCCAGGGAAAGGGAGAGGCAGCCTGCAGCCCCTGGAAAAGTGAAGCAGCAGAGAACCTGCCTGAAGCCTGGGAAGGACAGGGCCGATCGGGGACACCCCAGGACAGGAGCCAGGAGGAGCACTGTGCCAGCGAGGAAATGCCCGAGAAGGACAAGCCGGAGCTGGACCCAGTATCACTGCTGCCCAGAGCTGCGTGGGGCTGTGAGTACTGGGGCTTGTGACTCTGCATTGGGAATAAGGAGGGAGGCTGTAGCTAGTTAGGTGGGGAGGTGGTCGCTCTGTGTGGCTTTGCAGAGAGCGGCTGAAGAGGGCACCGGAGGGGTTTGTTGGGGGAAAGTTCACTGGCGCTGAAGACAACCAGGAGCACCCAAGACTCACCACTGGACTGGAACTTTGCTCAGGGCTCCTGAACTCTGTGTGCAGACACATTGCTCAGTGTCTGTCCTTCCAGACTGTGCTACCACTGGGCCTGTGGGGCCTTGGCTTGGATGCAACCCTGTGCTACTGCTCCCCCTATATTTCCCCTTGTTGTTTTTCTCCTCTCATCCCTCTGTAAATAAATACCTCCCTTTGTTATATCCATTGTACTTTTCCTGTGGGTGGGTGTGTTCACTCTGGGGGGTTTGGAACAGGTGCCCCTGGGGTGGAAGGGATTTTTCCTGATGCATTCCTGTGCATGCCCTCTCTTGGCCAGAACTGCCTGCAGAGCAGACTCCATCTTGGCCACGAGGACGCTAAAGTTACAAGTGGAACAAACAACTCAGTTTAGATACATAAGAAATGTCTTACTAATAAGGGCTATTACACAAGCAATAGAATAAGCTGCTTAGTAAGTTACTGAACATGAGTCACCATCATCAGAGGGATTCACAAACAGGCTGGATAAAGTACTATTGAGATGAATGTAAAAGATTCTGCTCAGCACAGGGTTGAGGTTGGTTGATCCAAGGTCTTTTCCCAGCATCGTCATTTGTGATTCTATGATATTGAAGGCTACAGGAAAATCACTTCAAAACATAGGAGAACTTGAGCCTGGTCAATAGTCTTTTACATCCAGCTGCCCACTTCATAGCGTTCACACCAGAGCAAAGAAAGGGCGAAGGGCCCAATCCTACAAACTTCACACCAGCTTTCTAAAAGATGACTGGTGTGTGTAAGGCTCTGCAGGATCAGGCCCAGACACTGAAAGCGGTGTGTGCTGTATAATGCTTAGAGTTGGTTTACACCACATGTTATTTACAAAGAAAGCTGTCATTACTGCTTTCTGCTTTGAAACATTCACTCCTGGCATTTGCACTTCTTGTACTAGTTAAATGCTAAATTATCATACATGAAATTCACATGTTGTCCAAATTAGGAAACACAAGGCAAGAGCACAGTTCCTGAGTTTTCATATTTCCAAATTAAAAGAATGTAAATGAGCCTGCTGTTCAGTTCAGTGTGTAATGTGCTATTTCACGGTTGTCTTCTTGATATTACAGCTCCCTTCTGCATTAGGCAGTGTCGCATCCCACCCTAATCACGAAGAGATAAAAGATGTTCCCCTTTAATGTAATAGAAGAACAACAACATATCAACAGAGAAAAGCGCAGGCATACTGATTTGTTACAATTTCACCATCTTTTGCTGGAAATGCTCTGTACCCAGTACCCCCTGTCATGCCAAATAATTTTAATAGCACCTTTCATAACAGTACCTTTCAAGAAACAGCACAAAGTTCACTCTTCATCCCCTCTCCCAACACCCCCCACCTTATTATGCAATTGTTATTTTTGCTTCCAGTGCAATAATCATCTTATAATACATACTTAATGCTCATGAGCCCAGCTCCCAGAGACATCCTTACAGGGAACATCTGCTGTATTTGTGTTTTCCATGGAGGAAAATTACAGGGTGTTTAAAACTCATCTGTGTTATGGTTATGGTTGTTGTTTCCCCCCTCCTCAGCATCTTTAAAGGAAAAATGAATGTTGTGTGTAGTGTCACTTAAAGACCAGTGGGAGGAATGGAATGATTTGTTAGACTGCTAATCAATCATAGCTCAGTCTGGACAACCATAAAACATCTTTATTTCCACCAATAGGTGTAATTTATACTGCTACCCACCGGAAAGTGAAATGCTCCCATGGGATAAGGGGAATTCTTGCAAGCTTCCTATTCATTTAAAGGGAAACTCATTGGTTCTTGTTCTTGACCCAGTGGCATGTTTTCCTTTTCAGTATACAGCATTATCCATTTGTCCTGATGACAGCCCTCTGGTATACTACTGCTGAAGTATACAAGTGGACAAGGGAGATACAGTGGATATAGTATATTTAGATTTTCAAAAAGCCTTTGACAAGGTTTCTCAGCAAAGGCTCTTAAACAAAGTAAACTGTCATGGGATAAGTGGAAAGGTCCTCTCATAGATTGGTAACTGGCTAAAAGATAAGAAACAAAGGGTAGGAATAAATGGTCAGCTTTCAGAATGCAGAGAGGTAATGGTGTCCCCCAAAGGTCTGTACTAGGACCAGGCCTATTCAACATATTCATAAATGATCTGGAAAAAGGGGTAAACAATGAGGTAGCAAAATTTGCAGATGATACAAAACTGCTCAAGATAAGTCTGCTTGGGATTTAACTAAGAGCTACAAAAGGATCTCACAAAACTTTGTGACTGGGCAATAAAATGGCAGATGAAATTCAATGTTGATAAATGTAAAATAATGCACACATAATCCCAACTATACATATAATACAATGGGGTCTAAATTAGCTGTTACCACTCAAGAAAGAGATCTTGGAGTCATTGTGAATAGTTCTCTGAAAACATCCACTCAATGTGCAGTGGCGGTCAAAAAAGCAAACAGAATGTTGGGAATCATTAAGAAAGGGATAGATAATAAGACAGAAAATATCATATTGCCTCTATATAAATCCATGGTATGCCCGCATCTTGAATACTGTGTGCAGATGTGGTCGCCTCATCTCAAAAAAGATATATTAGAATTGGAAAAGGTTCAGAAAAGGGCAACAAAAATTATTAGGAGTACGGAACAGCTGCCGTATGAGGAGAGATGAATAAGACTGGGACTTTTCAGCTTGGAAAAGAGATGACTAAGGGGGGATATGATAGAGGTCTATAAAACCATGACTGGTGTGGAGAAAATAAATAAGGAAGTGTTATTTACTTCTTCTCATAACACAAGAACTAGGGGTCACCAAATGAAATTAATAGGCAGCAGGTTTAAAAGAAAAGGAAGTATTTTTTCACACAACGCACAGTTAACCTGTGGAACTCCTTGCCAGAGGATGTCGTGAAGGCCAAGACTATAACAGGGTTAAAAAAAGAACTAGATAAGTTCATGGAGGATTGGTCCATCAGTGGCTATTAGCCAGGATGGGCAGAAATGGTGTCCCTAGCCTCTGTTTGCCAGAAGCTGGGAATGGGTGACAGGGGATGGATCACTTGATGATTACTTGTTCTGTTTATTCCCTCTGGGGCACCTGGCATTAGCCACTGTCAGAAGACAGGATACTGGGCTAGTTGGACCTTTGGTCTGACCTGGTATGGCTGTTCTTCTAGGATAGCCCTGAAGATACAATGATTTTAGGAACAAAGAGAAGGAAGGGGGGAGGGATAGCTCAGTGGTTTGAGCATTGGCCTACTAAACCCAAGGTTGTGAGTTCAATCCTTGAGGGGGTCATTTAGGGATCTGGGGCAAAAATCTGTTTGGGGATTGGCCCTACTTTGAGCAGCAGGTTGGACTAGATGATCTCCTGAGGTCCCTGATATTCTATGACGTTTTGCCCTTGTTGCTATTTATGCTAAGCTTCCCACAGCAATGTTAACTTGGCCTTTGGCTGGGATTACAGAAGCCAGGCACAGTTGCATTCCTTGGCTCAGATTCACACCTGTATAAGCATTAGGGTGATGCCAGGGCCCTGGTGTAGACAAGGACAACACAAGGTGTTGTGCTAACTTGCACCCCTGTTATGAAGACCTCTGTGTGCTATTGCAGGGATACACAGGGTTCATGCCATTATCCCTTCTGCCCCTTGCCTCTCCCAGAATGATTCTTTACCTGGGCCTCTCACAGAGAGCCTGTTGCATCAGTAATATTCTCTAGAAGGGGCCTTATGGCACCTTTGCGCTACAGTGAAGACTCCCTCCTCACAGGTGTTCTCCTGATAGCATGTGTAACCCTTCTGACAGGTGGAGTCAGCAGTGGCAAGGGCTGGGTTCAGTATCTAGGGGCTCCATTTTAACAATGCAACACAGAACCGTTTTGAGCCCCCACCCAGTAACCTGGGAAAATACACACCACCCCCTGTGCATCTCTAAGAGGCAATACTTCTCCTCTCAAAAGCACTGAGTCTGTGTGTAGAAAAGAAAGTTTTAATTTAAAAAAAAAGGAGAAAGTAACCCAACATTAACTTGGGAAAACGCTGCAAGCGAGATTCATAAAGCATAAGACCACAAGGAAAACTCCCACCCCGGAGAATGCTAGGCAGTGTCCTTTGCCTCAGGTTCTCACCTTGCAGAGAGAAAGTCCAACAAACAAAAGTTCCTTTAACATGCCCCTCCCTTCTCCCTCCACTGCACTGCACCTCACTCACAGTTGTTGTCTTTGGTCAGTGGAGAACCAGAGTTCAGAGGTATTTTTGCAGGAGTTCACCTCCCAACCTGGGTGGGGAGAAGGAACCTTGCTCACTCCTCTAACCACTCTGCCCAAGATGTCTTGAGATCCCACCACTTACGACAACTTTCAGTGATTTCAGCTGTTAGTGGGGGAGCCTCACTGCTAGCGCAGGCTGGGTAGTCTCTCTCATCAGAGACACTGTCCCAGAGCAGGTCTAATGCTTAGACCTGCTTTTCAGTGATTTCAGCTCTATTGATCTCCAACAAAAGACTATCAATTGAGTCTTAATCAGCTCTGTCATTACACAATGGAGGGGGGGGGTCAAATGGAATCTAGAACCCTTAAACAGAACCCACACCATCAAGTAGAAACACCTGCCCCCCCCTCATCTCTACTAGGCTTTGGCACCCCTACTCCCTGCTTAGCAAGCACATTTCAATTGAGGGTGAACCCCTCAATCAGGGCATGCCAAGCACAGTTCTGCTGCCCTTGATTCACACAAGAAGGAAAACAACCATTTATTTCCCCTGCATCAAATAACAAAGTGTCTTGTGATCCAGCACCATCTAAAAGTGATCATTTGGGCAAAGCAGCCCCATCATGCTGCTCACTTAGGCAGGGTGTGTGTCTCCATGCAAACAAGGTCAGTTCCTGAAGTCCTTCTTCTCCAGCTCATCACTAGATGTCAGGGAAGAGCTCATTCAGACCCTGCTTACATCAGGACTGCTCCCCACAAATACCTCCTGCTGTAGCCTCACACATACACTCCTCAACTGCCTTGAACGAGGCAATAGAGCTAGCCAGAGTGTGTACCCTACTAAGGGGTGGACACAGTGTACACACTTCCTCTGCCCTCTGAGGAGCTCTGGGAGGTATGGTGCTCAGGGATGCACTGTACTTCCCAGAACTACCCCTGGGGTGACTCTGCACCACACCGATGTAGGACAGGCCTTGGAGACACAGGGTGATATTATCGAAAGTGCCTAAGTGAGTCAGAAGCCTAACACCCATTTTCAAAAGTGACTTAGGCACTTAGGAACATAAATCTAATTGAAAGAGAATGGAACTTATCATCCTAAGTGTGTGTTAATGGTATATATAAAACAAACAGCAATAAGAACAGGAATAGAAAATACACCTCTACCCCGATATAACGCGACCCGATATAACACGAATCCGGATATAACACGGTAATGCAGTGCTCTGGGGGGGGCGGGGCTGCGCACTCCAGTGGATCAAAGCAAGTTCGATATAACACAGTTTCACCTATAACGCAGTAAGATATTTTGGCTCCCGAGGACAGAGTTATATCGGGGTAGAGGTGTACTATACAGCTTCTATTTTGTGCACAGCTATGATCCCTTCTCACTACTCCTGCGGTATAAAGGAACCAGAAAGCAGCCAGATCTCCCCAGCCAGCATAGCCAGCTCCTACGCTATTCCCCTCAGCTCCTGGGATAGCAGGTGACCAGAGGAACATTCCCAAAGGACAATCCCCAGCCAGAGGATGGCCCCAAGCTACTCTGAACTGAACTGGTGGCTGAATTCCCCCTTTCCCCTCAAAAAAATTGGGGAACCACAAATGGAACCTATTCAGGACTGAGGCTCATATGTGTAAACAGCAGCATTAACATTACTGTAGGACCCTTAACTTTTGCATTTCCTAACCTTTGATTTTAACTATGTATATTTAACATTTCATGAGTATAGTTTCTGTATTTAATGTCTTGGGTTCCTTTGAAGAAATCACAGCCCAAATTAGATAACTGACAGTTACTCAGAGGGCATAGCCTGGTGGATTTACAAAGTTACACTGCAAACTCTGCGTCAAATTCTGCCTTTGGTGACACTGGTGCCAATGCAGAAGCATTCCACTTACTTCAGTGAGGTTACTGAAGTGATTTAGAGCACTGTCAGTGAGAGCAATCAGATAGAGTCACATGCATGCACACTATTTTCAATGCTCTAGTTTCTCTTTGGAGCAGTGTGGGCTAGTCAATCAAGCCCTAGTCTGGGACTTGGTAGACTTGGGTTCAAATCTTGGCTCTACTGGGTGACTTAGGGAAGTCACTTAATCTCTTTGTCACTCAGTTTCCCCATTTGTAAAAGAGGGACAGTGATCCTGTCCTTCTTTGAGACCTGTTGCTCACAAGAGGTAGGCACTATTATTACCTGGGCACACCGGGAGATGTAAAAGTTGTTTTCTTTAGTTTGTGAATTCAAAACCCAAAGTGTTTCAAACAGAGCAAAGGCTAATTTCACAGGAAGTTAACTTTCAAGGTTTATTCATATTTTAGGATAACTACTATTATTTCATGCAGCTTTCTGCCTGAAAAAATGGACTTAGCTTTAGGAGATAGTATATGTTGTTACCCTTTATAATGCAAAAATGGCTATAGATATTATTTGGCTTTTATCTATAGATATTAAAATCACCTTAGGGCAGAGAATTTTCTCCCCAAATGAAAAGTTTTTGGAAAACTAAGAACAAGTGACAATGGGGGTTAGAATGAAAATAATTTTGCCTCCTGAAATATAGTGGTAGCTAGTGGTAACTGCTAGGATACAAAATGGACTCCATTTTGTATCTGATTAGTATCTTCTGCTAATCAGACCAGACGCCAGAAGATGGACATTATTCACTGAAAAGTTTAATACCACCCATCAGAAGGCAACTTATTATGAAAAGTAAACCTTTTAAAACAATTCTACTATGCATATATTATTCCCTTGCACCGATGCACTGAAACACGCAATTGCTGTTTCCTACTGCAATCAGAATGCAATTGGACAATGAGGTTAAAGTGAGCAATTATTAGCCTACCCCTCCAGTAGGTCTCGGAAGAAGGGCATGCTCCCACCCCCAGCAAAGTCCCAACAGGAGCCTTGGCACTGATTCCTATGCAGCAGGCTGAGGCCAGAAATGACAATCTACTGTACAGCATTCAGTTTGTAAAACAGAACTAAAGTTATTGTTATAGGACAGTATCATAGGATCAATGTCTCCTGCATTGAACATAAACATCTTGGCTTTCCTTCTGTATTTACTGCATTTTCCATTTATGTAGCAGCAGGAGGCCATTATCCTGTGACAATGTTCTGCTCTAGTGACATTACCTCTTAATTATATCTTCATTAAAAGCAAATTAGAAAGCGGGCAGGAAAGTTAAGCCAATTGGATCGCTCATTTGGCTGAACATTCTGACACCTCTTTTTAGAAAAAGAGATGCTGGCTCATGCACTGAAATGTTTAATGACCTCCTACACTGCTAGGAAGTGTTGATTTTAATTTTAAATTGTGGGACTGCTGCTCTATCCCAATGCATGTATCTGAAAGGTCCCTGCTTAGTTAAACATGAGTATGGGTGCTTAGCTGTTTTTTACTTGTAAGTTAATGCTATGATGTTAGATTAGATCCAATATTTTCATGTTTTGCCTTATCTTCACTTCCTGGTTAAAGGTAGGGATTGTAGGTTGTTCTCAGACATGTCAAGTCTCACTCATTGGATGTGAAACTCACTTATTAGCATGCTATCTCACTCTCACACACATTCCTAAGTTTATCTCACTCATTTTGAATATATAAAGATTTAAAATATTTTTACTCGGGCGCTGCAAGAGACAACAATACATCCAGGGCCTCCGGTACAGGGCTAAACTGCTTTCCAAACTTATGTACTCTGGTAACCATGGAGACTACAGGCTCACATTGGAGGCTGTGTGTGTGTGAATACTTTATGGTAAAAAAATACTGGAGTTCGCCCAAAAAAATGAGCAGGACTTGATTGAAAGTTTGTGGGCTCTGCAAAATACAGTTCAAAATTTAAACCACACAAATTCATTTCCCCAGGCATGGGTGGCAGGTGAAGCTTCCCCTTGAAGCAGGGCTAGCCCCCTGCCCAACCTCTTCTGGCCGAAGTCCTGCCCCTGCTCACTGCTCTCAGCTCTCCCATGGCTCCGGCCGGGGTGGGGGACTGAGAACTTGGTCGGGGCCACAAAGGGGGGCTGAGAGTTCAGCCCCGGCTGGGACCACAGTACCACCCCTTGGCCACCACCCTGCCCCTGGCCCCCACCATTCCACCTCTTCCCCTGCAGGACCGGTGCAAGGATGTTTGGCACCTCCCAGGCTTGCGGCACCCAGGGCACCTCCCCTGCTTCCCGCGAACATCTGATTCACGGGAAGTCTGAAAAGAAGCAAGGGCAGGCGGCGGCAGCAACAGGTAAGCTGGGAGGGGCGCGAGGAGGGCTCCTGGGAGGTGCGGCGCGGCCCAGTCCGGCCCTGGCTGAGCGGCTCGGGCCCCGGGGCAGCGGCCCCAGTTCCGGCCGAGCACCCCCAGCATGGCCCCACGGCTCCGGCCCCGGCAAGCACCCCTGGCCCGGCTCGGGCCCCGGGGCGCTGGCCCGAGTGGCCCCGGCCCGAGCCCCTCCGGCCCCGGCGGCTCTGGCTCGGGCCCCGGGGAACCGGCTGCGTCCCCAGCCGAGCGCGCCGGCTCGGCCCCGGGCCGAGCGACTCCGGCCCGGCTCCGGCCCCAGCGGCTCCAGCCTGGACCCAAACCCCACAACCCCAGCCCGAGCGGGGCCCGATTCCTGGGAGCGGGGCTTGCTGGCGGCAGGCCCCGCCTCCAGGAATCGGGCCCCGCTCTTGCTAAGGCCGGCCCTGGCGGCACCAATCAGCTGTTTGGCGCCGCAAGCCTGGGAGGCAGAGAAGCAGAACAGGGCGGCGTGCTCAGGGGAGGAGGCGGAGCAGAGGTGAGCTGGGGCAGGGAGTTCCCCTGTGTGCCGCCCCCCCCTTACTTGCTGCAGGCGGCCCTCCCCGAGCCCCCCTGCCCCAGCTCCCTCTGCCTAAATGATGCTGCCGCCGACCGGGGCCGCCAAAGATCTGGCTGCCGCGGTCGCTGCCGAAGAAAATGCCACCCCCCAAATGCTAGCACCCTAGGCAACCGCCTAGGTCGCCTAATAGGTTGCATGAGAACCCTGATAGGCCCTGTTCCCCTGATACCCACCCCCCACTTGCTCCTTTCCACTTTGCCTTTCCCTCCCTCACTGTGGCACTGAGACCTGAAAAGCTCTGTGCTCCCACCACGGCCTTGAGGCGGGGAGAGGGGGAGATATTTTGGGGGCCCCAAATTGGCCATCGGCCCATGCAGTAATCCACCACTGCCCTCCCCTCTGGCAGCGAGAGGTTTGGGGAGACTTAGCTTCCCCCAGCCTCCATTAGGCGCCGCCTATGTCCCCAGGGATCTGCAACTATCCAGGAATTTGTTCCAACCAGCCAATAATTGGTTTTATTAAAATCCACTAGTATGCATTGCATATAGAATTTTCTCATGCCCTAGACTTTAGTATGAATTAGGACAGTTAAATGTTTCATATGCAATATTAAGCAGTGTACATTTTAAAACAAACAATTACCTGCTGATTGGATTAAAAACCTGGACTATTGGATGTCACCAAGGCCTGAAGATGAGAGTCCCTCTCTTAAGCAATGACCTAACACACCACCTGGAAAGTCTCACTCTTTCGCCTTGAGTCTCACCCTTCAAGACAGCCAACCCTTTGCATCTCTGTGCTCTGCTGCTGATCTGCGCAGCCTGCCAGACCTAGGAAGCTGCTGGCTCCTGCTTCTACCAATGCCTGCCTCAGCACTTGCTCTAGCTGTAGCTGCAGCATTTTTTAACCCTCTTCTTTTCTCCCCCCCTGCAGCTAGATGAGCAGGTAAAGGAAGATGCCGCTGCCACTGGAGCAAATGGTCAGATCCTCCTTGGACCACCAGTAACAGGATGCAGCAGTTAAAAAGCATCGTCTTCATAGTAGAGAACGGGGTTCTGTGTGCAGCTACCCTGAGCCCAGACCTCCTGCTTGGCAGGCCTGATTCTCCACATGCATTCGACAGTACAGAACAGGAACTATAATTGTTCAATTCACAACAGACCAGCACCACACATACTGGTGTTTAACTATACAAAGACTCTACAGGGGCAGTCGGGACAATGCACGCTAAATTAACATTTAAAAAATGATACAAGAGACATTTTAAAATGAGCCCCCTTTATATTATGCCGTATTATAAATCAACAGGAATAACTGAACAATCTGACTGGCACATAAGAATTTTGAACAACTGATTCCAGAGATTATAGGGGGCTGTTACACGCCTCAGCTTACTGCCCAGCACCTCCTGCTGTCTGGGCACAGCTAAATCCACAGGACACCTCTGCCCACATAAACAAGAGTTCTCTCAATACTAAATTAAGCCCAAGAGTCTTGTCTGCATTTGAAAGAGATGGCGATTCCTGGCTCCCCACCCCAAGCTATTTTAGCACAGGCCCCAGTTCATTACCCCCTGGAAGGGTGGAAGGGTGCTGCACAGAACATTTAACAGCTCACCTTAGGGCTTTGCCAAATCTATCCTCCCCGGCTGGTATACCAGGGCCTGCTGCCTCCTTTTAAGCATAGGAATCAGCAAATCATCTTCTTGAGGACAGTTCCCCAAAGTCCTCCAGGAGTGCCTCTTGGGGGCTGCACAGCTATTACAACTCTATCCCAGAGCTGCCCACCACTTTCTGGAACTTCCCACTTTAAAACACTTATTCCACCCCTGACATGACTGACAGGGCTGGAGGGGTGGGGCCAGCCTTGTTCAATGCAGTTCTTTAACCCTTTTGACCCAGGCGTGGGGTTAAAACACCCCATCTCACAATCTCATAAACCCAATCTCACAAGCCCTGCATGAGGAATTTCTAATGACTTCACTGGGAGTTTCAGGTATAGAGAGCTTGAAGGTTTGGACCATAGCCTAAGTGGGAAAGAGACAGTCATAAACCTAGTTTGATTGTCGAGAAGCAATGTAAGGATTAAACACACCTCTGGTTCTCTCTTCTTAAGGTTTTACAGAAAAAGATTCTTCATAGAATCACTTAGATACTACAGGGATGGGCACAGTAAGAAAACATCAGTTATTTAGATAAACATAGCTCCTACGAAACCTCTGAGAGGTTATTTAAAGTAAATTCTGTCAAGGAGGGTGAATGCTAGCACTGACACTGGCAGTCAATACATTTATCACATACTTTGCTTATATCTGATGTAATTATGGGTATGTCTGCACTAAAACCGCTGCAGCTGTGCCACTGTAGTGCTTCAGCATAGACATTACCTACGCAGACAGTTTTCTCATTGGTGTGGGTAATCACCTCCCGGAGATGTGGTAACTAGGTTGATGGAAAAATTCTTCCGTTGACCTAGAACTGTCTACACCTGGCAGAGGCAGATTACTGTTGTGTGGAGTCCTGGGCCCGAGCAAGTGGGGGCCCCTGCCCACCCCTTCCACCAGCAGTCGCCCTCTATCACCCCACCCAGCACTACTGCTGGGGAGCAGGGTCAGGGTGCAGAGGGCTTCCCCCGCACCCCAGCAGGATTTTTCCAATTTTTTTTCCAATTGCCTGGGGCCCCTGGGCACAGGCCCCGTTGGCCCCGTTGGCCCAGTGGCTAATCTGCCACTGACACTGGGGATTAAGTCAGCATCACTACATTTCTCAGGAGTGTGGGATTTTTTTCACACCCCGAGAGACACAGCTACGCTGATATAAATTTCCAGTGTAGACCAGTCCTATGTCTCCAATTCTGAATATTTAATCTGCCTCTGCCTACTAGGTCTGCTGGATACAGGTGTAATGTGCTTAGCTTTGGGGAAATGACTTCTGCTATCACTTGGTGCAGTGAGGAAAGTCATCCTTAAAGATGATGTTCTGGTGTCTGCCTAGGATATAATGAATGATTTACATTATGTGAAGTGGGAAAAATAACTGGGGGAAAATGAGCAAATTTAGGGTGATATGGACCAGCTAAGCAAGGAGTTACAATGTATGTTTCTCTTTGGTTTTGGGAACACTAATCAGTCTGTATTAGACCAGACTGCTATTGCTGCACATATTGTACATTATATTTAGTAACTGTGTTTGTACAGATCATCTGTTTGGTTCAAAATAAACATTAATAAAATAATTCCACACAGTGGAAATGAAGTTAATAGAAATATTCCAGATCAAACCCAGTATGACTGAAATCAGGATCTGGTTTAGATGATTGTAATCAGCACAATTTACTACTGATAGCTG
The DNA here is from genome assembly GCF_013100865.1 of Trachemys scripta elegans. Taxonomy (NCBI): domain Eukaryota; kingdom Metazoa; phylum Chordata; order Testudines; family Emydidae; genus Trachemys; species Trachemys scripta. Next base: position 105,934,276 of record NC_048299.1, read on the forward strand.
ACTAATCTTCTAAAGAGGTAAATAGACACATACATATTTCGGCTTTGTTATGACACCACAGGAACTGTAAGACAAATGATCTGTACATTCCTAATATTGAAGAGATTTGTGGATTATAAAACAAAATTTAGAGATGGGGAAAAGTTACAAAATGATCCATTCTTTTTTAAAGCTTGGGTTGGGCATTTTTAATTCTTTGATTCCATTCAGGCCCATCTATGTTGTAATCAAAAATGATAATAACGTTTTCATGGACACATGAGAAATGGTATTTTATGGATGTTCATTAGATTCATTTCATTAGTGGCTGAAGAGCCAAGGAGAGGAATGGAGTTAATGCAGCAAGAAATGAAGTTTTGAGAACAAGAAATTAAAAGTTAGATAGATGATCAAATCAAAGCAGTGTTGGACATACCTATTAAAACTCATAGAGGAGATATTCAGCAAAGTATGGGAATTTAGTAGATACAGATGAATAACATGGAAAAAGCGGATATAATAATGGGAACATCAGAAGTTACCCTAGGAAAGGATGGAGAAGTAGACTCAAAATCAGCGATAAAAGATTCACAGAGGAAATGGATTCTGTCACTTCAACATGAATTTTATCATCGCTTCTAGAGAGGGAACAAATAAGTATGTTGGAAAACACAAAAAAGCAAGGAGATATAGAAAGAAGAATTGGGAAAGATGTGCGATCCAGAGATGTGACCTGAAGAAGAAGGAGCCTTTAAAGTCACCACGGGTGTTGTAGGGAATGTGGGGAGGAAGGTCTGGGCACTGGTAACAGCTTGTAGAGACATTGTGACTGAAAAAAAGCATGGTGTTCTCATTTACAGTGGCTTTACACCAATATAACTCATTGGAATTATTCCAGATTCACCCATGTGAAAGCAGGGGATCCAGGTCAGCACCTGTGGTAGTACTATGGCAGAGAACACAACAAAGCCCACCACAGCACCCTTTTACCTTCCTCACTGGGTATTCCCCCTGTGCCAACTCAATTCTACTGATAAGTACTGGGAGGGCAGGACCTGGTTCTCAACCACTGTCAATCATCATAGTTACACTGAAGTCATTTGAGGTACACTGATTTACACCGAATGAAAATCTGCCGTCATAGACTAGGCAGTGAATGGTAATATGGAGGGGAGATGACTGTGTTGCCTTTGTGAAGGCAGGAGCCAGAGGGGAGTGCAGGAGGACTCTCTCCATGGGTCAGGCTGGGGCCTGGGGTTTTGGGGGAATTACTGGCCTCCACATATTTGTCTGACAGTCAGTCCCATCCTGGGGTCCCGAGGGAAGCTATTCCTTGTCATGCATTTTTGCCAAGTTTCCAGTCGCACAAAAATGAACACCCTTGCCCTGCCCCTTCTCTGAGGCCTCACCCTGTTCACTCCATCCCCCCTCCCTCCATCACTCGCACTTCCCCACCCTCACTCACTCGCTCATTGTCACTGGGCTGGGAAGGGTCCCTTTTTGACCAGGTGTTCCGGTTGAAAACTGGACACCTAGAACCCAATTTTGCACGGAGAGAGAACATTGAGTGGAAAGGAAGTTTTGACCATATTTAGACATATGTTTGTTGGTAAATGCAGAGCTGCTGAAATGTATGTGTGCAGATACTGGAGACTGTGATAGGGCATACAGACCCCACACAGGCTGGGAAGGGGTTAATGAGAACTTGTGGGATCAATCAGCCCCATCCTTACACCTGCAAAAGGCAGCAAGCCTGAGGGAGAAGTCAAAAGAGGGACATACCAGCTCAGTAGTGGCATTCTTGTCCTGGCTCCTGGCAGAAAGGCTTGGTTGGGGCTATCTTGAGACTTCCTCAGGAGGGCTGGGCTAGGGCTATCCTGAGACTGCTAGGTGCCAGAGATTAGCGGGGGCTGGTAGGCTTGCTTCATTTGCTTTGTTACCTGTAACTAATCTACTTTCCTTTGGGGAATCTGTGAAGTAGTGAGTCTAGAAAGGGGCTGGTGGAAAGACTAGATAGGCTGAGGTAGGAAGCAGTAGTTCTGAATAGACAGACCGTAGCTGCTTATGACAGGGTCCCTGAACTGGAATCCAGAGTAGAGGGCAGGCTTGAATTCCCCTACTGGTCTACTGAGGAAAACCCCTGGAGACAAAGGCTAGAAGAATGGAGTTGGGATAAGGATGTGAGCCACCAATCTACGGTGGTGCTGGTCTCAATTTATCCCAAAAGGAGTATGTCCTGGGCCAAGAGCTGAGTGACAGAAAGTAATAGACCATTACAGGCCAAGAGTGGCTGTCAGCAGGGGATACCAGAGGAGAAGACCCTGTTACACCATTCCCTTCTGGGGTGTGGAGGGGGGCATGCTGGTAATGAGATACCCTTCTACATACAAGAAACTAATAAAAAAGGAAAATAAAACTCAGAAAGGAGAAGGGCCTAGAAATAGTGGAGCAATGAAAGTGACATAATTACAGAAAAACAATGAATTAAGTTTCAGAATAGTAGCCATGTTAGTCTGTATTTGCAAAAAGAACAGGTGTACTTGTGACACCTTAGAGACTAACAAATTTAATTTAATTTCAAGTATGGCATGAACAATTAAATTTGTTAGTCTCTAAGGTGTCACAAGTACGCCTGTTCTTTTTAATGAATTAAGTGGAAATAGCAAATGTTATAAAATCATTATAAACGATTCCAAGCTTTCTATATTAAAAGAAAATAGAGTTCATTATTTAACTAGCACAAAATAAGTGGATGAATAAAACTACAATATTAGCACATTTTTAGCACCAGATGGCCCCAGGAAGTCCATTGTCCATCGACTATCCCACAGCCATAAGAACGTGGTTGAATCTGCAGCCCGCAGGAAGAACAATTACGATTGCCATGGGTTTAATTGCCCAAATACCACCAGAATAAAGCTTAGCCAGTTTCTTTGCCGGAGTTAGCTCCATTGACTTCAGCAGAATTATGCCCGCAAGGAATCTGGCCCTTTCCTTCCTATAGCATATTTGGTTTTCTCTTGCTTTCTGGAGCAGTGTTTGAAATATCATAGATTTAAATCAAAACCATTAGTATATTAGTACCTTTAGCTGTGATAAATGTCTACATTATCCTCCCTTATGAGGAAGAGAGTGAAGCCATGAATTTTTCATGTCAGAGCTAGTACAGTCACCCATAGATTACATTACACTGTTGACAAAATGTTAGATTAAGGCAGGACTATTTTTAGAATCAAATATGTTACCTTCAAAAGCAAGGTGAAGCCAGGGTTTGAACGGGACTCATATACAATTTTTACTATACTGGATGACAGAGATGATAATACCGACCATTCATTGATTTCATTTCATTTGTATCTAGCATTTCATCTTGAAAGGAACTTTATAAACTGTGGGACAGTGTTGCTTGCCCCTTCTGGAGTAGTAGAGCTCTTTGGATCTGGCCAGTGACTTGTGCAAAGAGGGAATGCTGTTTATACAGCATGCTGCCCTCTTTGCCCCGATCCCACTGAAGCTTCACCATGGGATTTGACCTGCACAGATTTCAAGGGGATAGCTGGGTTGGAGCTGGAGAGATCAGCTGCTCCTCGTGGCATCATCCTCCCATAGACCAACTCCATGCAAGTTAATGGTGTTTTGCTGCATGAAAAGGGGGAATGCACAGTACATCATGCTCCATTCCAGCTCTGCATGGCACAGTGCATGGGTAAGTTGGGGCACAGAGTCCACAATTAGGTAGATCTAGTGGCTACACTTGTGTAAGGGATGCACAAGGTTTGGATATGCTGTTCTGGAAAAGCAGCTATTTAAATAGGGCCCTGACACCTGCCCACAAGCTGTGTGGATGAATTTGACTCTCCCCTCCCCCATATAATTCCCCTTTCTAAGCTTGTTTGCTTGAGCTTTGAGCACAGTTGAGTGGCAGATTTCACCCAGAGAGGTATATTTTCAGTCAGGCTGCAGCCCAACCTCCTTGCTTACAGATGTAAATTGCTCCCACATGCCTGTCTGCATTTTTGCACCTGCAAAATTAATCGTAGGATCACATTGGATTAGATACACCTGTAACATCTGATCTGTACCCATGAGCAGGTTGTTACAACCATTCTGAGCTGTGGCTGTGATTGAAATGCAGGTGCAAAAGAACTGGTGCAATTTGAGCCCACAGACAGGTATCCACCCTTCTGAAAATGTATATCTGAGCTGATAGTGCCACTTGCCATTACTTTTGGGAAAGGCATTAGTTCTCCTAAGAAAAATTTAGCTCTATAATGAAACAGGTAGAAGTGTGGCATGAACTCTAGCAGATAATATATTGAATACTTTGAAAATTCTGCAACTAACAATTATGTCACATTACCAACTACCTTGCTAAGTTGATGTAATGAGATTACATGTTTATCATATTTATACCCTGTAAATTTTCTCCCTGTAAATAAACTTTCTTTTTAGATACTATTGAACATGACTACAATGGTCATTCTTGCGAATACCAGCTGTTTGGGGATATTTAAAATAGGATTGCCTTTGGTGCTCATGACTAGTAGTATCTGAATGCCTCAAAATATTAATGATCTAAATATCACAACACCCCTGTGAACCAAGGAAGTCTTGTTATCCCTATTTTAAAGAGAGGGGGGGAAAAGTCTCTTTCACCAGCAGAAGTTGGTCCAATAAAAGATATTACCTCATTTTGTCATTTTGAGTGAAGGACAAGAATGATGACTGTCATTTCATGCAGAAAAACAGAGGCACCTCTGAAAAAGAAACAAAAACCTCTTCTGAGCTTCAGCTTTTCGGTTCTACATTTACCCTGATGTCCTAAATCCCCTACAGTGCTTCCATACTAATCAATTATTTGTTATCACTAGGGGCAGTTCCATGGAAATGGGATCTTTCTTGCCAGAGTACATTTGCTCAGGCTACTTATTCCCCACATAATTATGATTATAATCTTTCTCCATTGCAGTCCTGTATGTGTGATTTCAGATTGTTAGTATTTGTAGTCCAGTAGCATCCAGAGGCTCCAGGCAGGAGCAGGGTCCTGTTGTGCCAGGCCCTGAACAAACTCATATAAAGACATCATCCCCTGCTCCAAAGACCTTTGACAGCAACCAGTGGAGGATCATACTTAGGTGACATGTGAGCTCTTAGGAATAATATTGAAAAACAGCCCCCCAGTATTGCAGATACAAAGATTGTGGGCCCAGAAGTTCTGGCACCAGGACTAACATTTAGATACTGAGGGCCAGCTCCTCAGTTGGTGTATAGCAGTGTAGCTCCATTGAAGTCAATGACCTACAGTGATATACACTAGCTGAGGATCTGGCTCCTAACTACCCAATCATGCCTTCCAATGAAGTCACTGGATGTTTAAGTGCTAGCATTTTCACCCACCGTTATGTACAGCAATTTCACTGCAAAATTGAAGGCCAGGTTGAAGCACCGTTTAAAATGTGATCCTTGAATAACAAAGATCCTGTTTTCATGTGCAGTAAATGGCCTTCCTAATAATGAAGAACAATAGAGAAAACATTCTACAGCAGATGAATTTGTTACTAAATAAAGGCCAATGGGAGCAGCACCAGCTCTTTCGAAACAGAGCACTCAGCTAATCAAGCTGCCAGACAGGCAGTGCATGTGGAATAAGTGATAGAGAGCACAAAGCTAAAAGGTCACTCTGCCCGTCTCACCGTAGGTAGCGGTATTATCTGTTCTAGTCAGATCATAACACTGACTTCAGAGCTCCCTCGTTCCTGTTTGGAAGGTTATTTGTATGCCTGTATTTCTTCACCAGTCCCAGGAAAAATGACAAGGCTTTCTGCCACACAGTGACATTTCCTTTGATTGTGTGCAAGCAGCACATGCCTCTTTTGGTAAACACTGCCCTACATTTACAAAGTACTCAAGCAGCATTTGTGAGCAATCATGAAAGCTCTCAGAGCCTGTTGCTTTGCAGGCATTGTTTCACCAGTTCATTATCCATTTATAGCTCTTGCCTTTGATCGATGTTTGTATTTAACCTTGCATTTCTTAATTTGTCCGCATTTGCCATGGTTAATTTATTAAGGCAGATCCTTCTTAGTCAGCTTATGGGGAGAATTTGGGAATTGTAAATCATTACAAACACATCTCATCTAGTAACCCTAGTAACCAAATTATATATTAGAGCAAGTGTCATTTTATGGAGATTTTTTCCAGTTTGAATAATAGGAGCATAATTAGAAAATAACACATTTGGGGTGAGCTTAAGAACTGCTATAATAGGACTCCATTTTATAGCGATATTCCACCCATTTTTTTTTCAGCAGCTCTGTAAATTGTCCCAAAGCGAAGCCTTTCTCTTGTGTATACTGTAAGTTAATTGATGTATTAATGATCCCATTAATGCAGAATCTAAGCACATTTTACATGGCCTTCAGTCACAAGCTTCATTAAACAACAATGCATGCTTCTTTGATTGAAAAGAACTCTTGATCCATCACTTTCACTTACTATCCATTTCTATGATAAAGAATTTGCAGATGTTTTAAGGACTCCAGAATACTTTGGTGCATTTCCTATCATAGTATGGAATTGACAGGCACTCCTCTCTAAACTAGGATGACCAGATAGAAAGTGTGAAAAATCGGAACAGAGGGCGGGCGGTAATAAGAGCCGCCCATATAAGAAAAAAGCCCCAAATATCAGGATTGTTCCTATAAAATCGGGACATCTGGTCATCCTACTCTAAACCCATCACTACTCCCTGGCCAATCCATTCTAAACCCTTGTTTCTATGCATCTGCTCTGTTTTACATCCATTGTCTCGCTGGCTTCCACCTTTCATACTAGAGGTTGTTGCATTTCAGTGGTGCTCTATGTATACCATGTATTTGTTAAGCTCTATCCTGTGGGACTGAATGTAAATTATCATACTCTTTTCCCAATATGTGCTCTAAAGGCTGAAATGTCTCATGCTTGGCCTATGAGATAAACAGCAACTTAGGAACTGCTAGACCTGATCAGATCAGCTGTCCAGCTATCTAGTCCAGTATTCTGTCACTGACAGCGGCTTCACAGGACCCCACAACCACATAGTGGACAATTAACCAACGGGGGAATTTTCAGATAAGTTTTTTTAAGGCTGATATAACCCCAAAAAGCTTTTGTTTGAAATTTTCAAAGCTACCATGTAGGCAGACCAGAAAAGTCACTTTTCCTTGTTTGAAAAAAAAAAATTGGATTATTCTATTCTTTAATTACAGGTTCTTATGCCACGCTCATCACCTTCATATCTGAGTGCCTTCCAGGAGTGCACTATGCAATATGACTAACATCTGTCATGTGCTGTTTGTTCTTTCCTCCTCTCCCAAGAGGACAAGCATCTGCAGTGGAGTGTTTTATTTTGGAATTAAAAAAAAAATCTATATATGCATGTTGCAATAAGTTTGTTAGTGAAGGCAAAGTTAAAGAAATGCACCTTTCCACTAAGAGCAGAAGGTGGTGACATTTGTGATGGCCCTTAAATACTGAGGGAGTTCACTCCACCATCTTGGGCAAGCGGCACAAGCTCTGTCTCCTGAACCAGCAAGGGTTACCCATATTGTAGAAATAATAATGAATGTTCAAAAATTATGAACTGAGCATGCATATTACATGATGTCCTAAAGTCCAAGGACCTTTGTCCAGAAGAACTCCAAAAGCTTTAAAAATGCTGGTCCCAACCCTATTCTCATTGAAGTCAATGGAACTTTTGCCAGCGACATGTGTGACTTTCTGAGGAGTCTGTAGAACTTGTGAATTCTTGCTCATATTATGAAGTTATCATGAAATTGTTGTATGATGAATGCCCCTCTATCAATCCAGCATGAGCTGGCAGGCCTTGTGTCACATCCTCCCAGGCCTGGGACAATGACAGGTCAGTTAGAACTCAATGATCACCAATGGGAGTAAAAAAAAAACCTTTGGAATAATGGATGAGCTCAGGCATAGGAAAAAAAACAGTTCTACCCTACATAGGAGTGGGGGAGGGAAGTAGAGAATGGAAGTTTTCCAGGAGCAGAAGAAATGAAGACAGGTGACCAATTGAGGTTTAAATAAGGATTCACTGGGGGTGGGTTGGGGGAGAAAAGAGAGACGGAGTTTGGGCAGGAGGAAGAAAGGATATGGACAAGACAAGACAAGAGTAGCTGAGCTGGAGAAGAAGCCTGCATGTTTCACAACAAGCCCCGCACTGGTGCAGAAAGACCAAAGGGCATTGACCCCAACCCAAAGAATGCCTGGAGTGATGAGGAAACTGAGAGAAGGAAATGTGTGACAACAGTTCTCGGGATGCCCAGGACTGCAAGTTGCCTTGTTACCCCCTGCCTCCACTGGGAAGGAATCTTGCTTCTGTCTAGATGGATGTCAGCTCCTTAACACCACCAGCCTGCGAGCCACTCAGACACCTTCCTGTGGCACTGTGCCAGCCCTTCCTTTGCCTTACAGGTTAACAAGAGGTGCACCCCAGTTCCTGGGTCCCTCTGAAGTGTTCCCCTGTGATATCCAACCCCTGACAGTGGCTACTCACAGAAATACCAGGCCTGCTGTTCCCAAAGGAAAGGTGCACACATCAGCTCATGAGATTCAACTCAGAACCAGCTTAACATTGCAGCACTAAAATATAATTATAGTGTAACAAAAATAAGTTTATCATCAGAGATTCAAGTGATAGTGAGTAAGGATATTGGAAACAAATGATTACAAAAAAACAAAATCATATCATGCTTTCTAGAGATTAAACTTAACTAACAGGGTAACCTCCAGTCTAAAGAAGCTTATCTCACCCATAGTCTTCTGCAACGTTTTCAACTAAGGTTGGCTGAGATCCCATTTTCATGAATGTAAATACATTGTTAGTTTACTTCCTATGAGCAGAATGTGGAGAGGAGTGGCGGGGTCTCCTTTGCCTCCTACATATACCCACAAATTTCATTGTTTGTACTCAGAGACAGGATAACCACCTCTGGCTTGTTTTTCCTGTGTGCTGCTTCCCTGTTGATTTCACATCTTAGTTATCTTTGTATGTAAATGGACATTCATTGTGTTGGCTTACAATGTTTAATTTACATCCTGAGAGACAGTTTGGCAAATAAACATCTCTTGCGTGAGAGAAACCCTGTTTTTCACCTATGCTGCTGACTAACACCTTGACACAGATTCAAAGAACAGATTTTCAGTATATACACATAAGTTCTGACGTAGTATCTGTACATACCTTTCACCATGCTACTAATAACCAGTGTGCCACTGCTTTCATTTGAGACATCACATGACATTCTTTGGCGTACCAGAATCAGGAGATACCTGTATCCCTTTTTAGGGGCATTAAGGAGGTTCTTTGGTCACATAGTGTTTACTGATCTATACAAAAATAATAAATTTCTGATTTTGATTAAGTGAAGAGCAACAGCATTGTAGAACTGTGTGTGAAGTGTCTGTGTTATATACCACAATTACCACATGTCCCCAAGAGAGTTCAACTGGAGCCCAGGAAGCTCACATCTTCAGCACTAGTTCCAGGGGCTAGGCAACTGGGCCCTGGGGTCACAGCTCCCAGGAGAGGGTGCTAAACAGAGGGGCTGCATACCAAAATTATGCCTACGGCTGCAAGATTGGAATAGCACCTGGCCTCTGTTCCAGTTACTGAGGCATAAGACACCCGAAGATTGAGAGCCAGAATTCCCCTCAGAGCAGTCTGATGGGTTGATAGCAGGGGAAACCCAGCCAGATCTCTGACAACATAGTGAAAAAAGGATCAGGCCCTATGTGGACTTGCAAACTATGGCCCTGATTTAGCAACTGGTTTTCACACATGCCTAATCACTCACTAGGAGGTTTCTTGCACCATCCTCTGATGCATCTGGTATTAGCTACTGTCACTGGGATGCTCACGCAATGAAGTACTTTGCTGATTCAGTGCCTATGCAAAGATTCCTTCACCCACCCCTGAAATAAATAAACAATCTCTGGGGTAATGTCCCAGTTCAACTCTGTTTTGTTTATGAGATTGACAGTATCATTTTGTTGACCTTGTCTGGTGCTGCTACATCCTTTTGACATGGGGTGGCCAGAACTGAACACCATCTTCTAGGTGTAAATTTATTTAAATTAGCATTACTAATTTCCTTTGCATCATTATGACAGATTAGGGTACAATCCAGACCAATGAATAGCTCTGCACCCCTGCCCTGTAACCTGGAGTGCCCTTTACAATGCCTTGCTGGGGTAGCCTCCAGCCTGGACTGCTCACAAACAGCTTCCCGCATGCAAGTCACTCCCAGCTATGTCTGTGTGTGCTGCAGCCAGCCAACCACGCCGTGGCTCTCACCAGCCTTGAACACAGGGTGACTTCATCAGACTCCCAGCCCCAGCTTTTCCCCCAGAAATGTATTTCCTGTACTGCCCAGCCCTCTCCTGGACACTACAAATATATTACATCCATTATTCCTTTAAGGGAATAATATGCACACAACTTGTTATCCCAAATGGAGTTGCCCAGACACTTCAACTTGAACACAGTGGATTAGATAAAACAAGTTTATTAACTACAAAGAGAGAGATTCCAAGTGAGTGCAACTAATGAGGCATAAAAGTCAGAAATGGTTACAAAAAATAAAGATAAAACACTTGCTGCTGCCTAACATAACACTCTATATTAGATTCAAGCAAAGTTTCTCACCACATGCCCCAGAAGATTACTGACCAAACTCTCAGGTCAGGACCCCTCCCCCAAATTCCAACATCTGCTTCCTTTTGTCTTCTCAGGTGCAGTGAATGCTATGGGCAAGGAGGGGGGAGGGCTTTTATTTGTCCCTCCTTTTTATAGTTTCAGTCCCTCTCTTGAAAAACATTTCCAGCTGAGACCCAGGAGACAAAGACTTTATGTGGAAGGATATTGCCTGCTGTTTTTTTCCTTTGTTTGAACTTCCTTTGTTTTCCCATCCTGCTTGATGATTCTGTTTATTGCTTAAAGGCAAGTTAAGGCAAGCACACATTCCTTCCTGACTTCTGCCTGGGCAGGGCTGTGAGGTTTGGAACATATGTTAATAACATCATAGAGGGGAATCTTATAACTTCACATACTTTGTTGCCACATGTATTTTATCAGGACACTACTGGCAAGCACATTATGAGTTTTAAAATTATACCTTACAAGGCATACTTTGTACAAAGATTATTAAAATACTACACAGGGTGTGAATACCGGGGTATATTCTGTCACATTTCCCCCCTTACAATACTGCAGTAAGGTTAGCCCTGGCTGACCTGGAGGTAGCAGAACAGGAATCTCTTCCCCACACTGGGTCTCTTTATATACACAGTTTCCATATTAAATTCCTGAAAGCTCCTAACCCAATGTCTGATGCATTTGTACACAGTTCAAACTCCTTGTCAAAATCTGGACTGGCTACCTTATCAAAATCTTGTTGATATGCCTTTGTCCATACAACTTTGTTAGGCTTAGTCTTTTTACCTAGATTTGTGATTGCAGATTCAGTGTCACTGAACCACACACAAACTTTCTGTAATAGTTTACCAGACCTATGAAAGATTGGACCTGATTTTTGGTTTGGGATACAGGCCAATTTACAATGGCTTGAATTTTCAGGGCTCAGGGGATATTTGACCGTCCCCAGCCCACTGTCTCAAATAAGGAACTCTGGCTGCTCCAGTTTTACACGTACAGGCTTTTATGGTTAGGCCTGTCTCTGAGTTTTGACAGCACAATCTTTTAAGTGTTTTTTGTGATCAGCCCAAGTGGTGCTAAACACTGCAATGTCATCAACATAGGATCTTGCAAAGCTCTGCAAACCATTTAATACTTGATTAACCAGCCTCTTAAAGGTGGCGCCTGCATAATTAGGGTGACCAGATGTCCCGATTTTATAGGAACAATCCCGATATTTGGGGCTGTCTTATATAGGTGCCAATTACTCCCCAACCCCATTCTGATTTTTAACCCTTGCTGTATGGTCACTCAATGCATAATTAACCCAAATGGTAACATTGTGAACTCATGGAGACCCATATCAATGCTGAAAGCAGATTTTTTCTGTGCATCCTTATCTAAAGGAATTAGCCAAAACCTCTAGTTAAATCAAAAGAGTTGAGATATTTAGCTTTGCTTAAAATGCCCAGCATATCATCAGTTCTAGGCATGGGATCTGTGCCACACATCTGGCACTGTGACAGCATTGAGTTTTCTATAATCAACACAAAACCTTACAGCGTTTTCTTTCTTAGAGACCAAGACCACAGGTGATGCCCAAGAGCTGTCAGACTCTTTAATTACTCCCAGATCTAACATGCTTTGTATAGCTGTATGAATTTGTTCCTGCTTGGTGCCTGTGTCCTGTAGGGGCTGCTGGGAGGTGGCTGTGGTCTTTCTGCAATGATTTTATGAGTCAGCAAGTGTCTTCCCTGACTTGTTAGAAAACACTTCTTCGTTTTCTTGCAGCACAGACAATACCTCTGCCCTTTCAACTGGTGTTAACTCACTACAGAGACCAAGGCTTTCCAGAGATAAGTCATTTTGGCATTCAGCCATTAAATCAATGAGCTGGTGTTCCTCAGTTTCACCTTTTACACAGCAGATCATGTTTACCATGGCTTCCCTGCAGAGACAGGCTTTAAGTCAGTTTACATGTACTAGCTGTGGGACAGCATTACCATGAGGCTTTTTAACATGATATGTATCTTCATTTACCTCTATCACCTCTTTGTATTTTTTCCACAGAGCTCAATACCAACATCAAGTCTCCTCTTTCAAAAGAGTGTTTACAAATGTGCGTATTATACCATGCCTTTTGTTTGGATTGACTGTCTGAGGTTAATTTGAACAATATCCATCATGTCTTTTAACTCTCTTCTGAACTTTGGACATATTCAGTTACTGGCTCTTCCTCTGCCTTGGGGTTATCCTGAAGCAGTAGCTCTGCCTATCTTGTGGCAAAATCCACCTCCCTCAAGATATATTTCTTCCTCCTTCGGGTGGGATGTGACATAAGGCCCACAGTGTCCATTGCTACCCTCAGAAATGCATCTTGTAACTCAGGCAAGAGCCATAGGGGAACTTTCTGGGGTCTTTCAGGTCCCTGTCTCTTTTGACATAATTCATAAGCCCTACAATAATTCCTCACATCATTAGGTATTCCAGAGTAGAAATTTTTTTTAAACTCTCATAGATTCTCTGTGCCCGCAAGTGACCAGCAAAAGGACAATCATGTGCTAGCAAAATGACTTTCCCACAGTGCTGAGCAGGCACAACCAACTGCTCATGGTGTTGTCCATGGTTTTTGTTTTTTTCATTAGGAGCCTCCCTATACAATCTGCCATCTTCTTCTTCAAAAAAAAAACTCTCCCATTTTTCTCCCTCTATGACACATCCACTTATGCTCTCTGGAGTGGGATTTATCCTTTGTTCAACTGCAAGATGCTGGCAGCTGATATCTGAGACAACTTCTTCAGACACAGGGATCATCTCCTCCTCCTCCTCCATGCCTTCTGGCCCTAAGGGCATGCTGCTTTTCTCTGTCATGCAGGAGCTAGCCTCATCCCCTCCCACACCTGGAAATACACGGTTTCCTTCTGCTTCAGAAGAGTTAGAGAGACCTACCCTTCCCACTTTAGTAATTTCTGGGACTTTACCACTCCCCTCTGGGATCCCAGCACAATATTCCCATTTGCTACGGCTTACCATGTTAGTAGCCTTAGCCCTATGCAAAATATCATTCCCAACAAGCATTTCAATGGGAATATAATCCGGTACCCCTACTGTCAAGACACCTTCTAAGCCTTCCCATTTCACATGCACCTTGGCTGCCGGTACAGGAATCTTATGTCCGCCCACTGCTAGAAGCTCAACTTCTTGATCAGGTAATATGTTAGTCGTTTGGACCATGCTTCCCTTGACCAGAGAGATCTGGGCTCCGGTGTCTCTCTGCCCTATACATTTTTTGTTATTTACTCTGGCAATTTTAACAAATTCCATACCTACACCCTCAGTCAGCCAGCCACAGCTTGGCTCTTAATAGCCTTGAAGATTACCACAGGGTGACCCCAACGCACTCCCAGTCCCAGATTTTCCCTCAAACATATGTCCTGTACTGCCCAGCCCTCTGCTGGCTAGTCCAAATATATTAAGTCCATGATTCATTTAAGCAAATAATATGTATACAACTTGTTACCCCAAATGGAGTTGCCCAGATACTTCAGCTTGAACATACTAGATTAAATAAAACAATAAAACAAGTTTATTAACTACAAAGAGATTTTAAGGTGAGTACAAGGAATGAGGCATAAAAGTCAGAAATGGTTACAAGAAAAATAAAGATAAAATCCTTACTGGTGCCTAACTTAACAAACTATATTGGATTCAAAGCAAAGTTTTTTTTCATCACATGCTTTCAGCAGCCTTACTGACCAAACTCTTTATGTCAGGACCCTTCCCCCGGAATCCAACACTGCTTCCTTTGCCTTTTCATGTGCAGAGAATGTGATGGGCAGGGGGAGGTAGAAAGGGAGGTGTCATGTGGATGTTTGCCCCTGTTTTGTATAGTTCCAGCCCCCATCTTGAAAAAAATTTCCAGCTGGGAGCCAGGTGACAGGCACTATGTGTGAAAGGAAACTCCATGCTGCTTCTTTGCTAAAATATAATTTTCTGTACCTCTTTCCTTAGCAGGTAATGGCCTATCAGCCTTGTTTACACCTGTCTGAGGCTTCAGCTTTCCCTTTGTCTCTGATTAATTGGTTTGGCCACTCCCCAGACTTATCTGGAAAACATACTTTTAGTCATGATCTCAGCTTATGTTTATAACTTCACATACAATGCTGCTACATGCATTCTGCCATGGTATTATCAATCAACAAATTATGCTCTTTTAAATGATTTCACACCAGGCATACCTTGTACAAACATTATAATAATGTGTAGGGTGTGAACACAGGGGTATATTCTGCCACAATTATGCTGCTCATTTGCTTAACCTTGGTAGGTTCCTCAGGAGATCTTCACACTCCTTTCTGGTTGTGAGGAAGAGCACTGTTCCTTTAAGTCTGAAGAAGGAAGCCGGCTATGTGAACTGTTTCTTTAGCTATACAGACAGAGGGACTGAGGAAGGTTCTACGCTGAAGCTCTATGATGAAGAAGGAAAAGAGGCAAAGTAGCTTTAGAGATAATACCGTTTTCCTTATTCTAATAAAGTTCAGTGTCAGAAGAAAGCAATTCTTTCGCTGACTCTTTACAATTGTCACATGATGCTAGTCTTGACTGACCTGAGATCCTGGCATCTCTCAGAATTAGGCACTTAAAGATTCAAAACCAGCTATGAAGACCTTTTCTTTTTCTGAGGCTATGTCTACACTACTGCGATAAATCAACCTATGCTACACAACTCCAGCTATGTGAATAACGTAGCTGGAGTTGACATACCTTAGGTCGAGTTACCGTGGGGGTCTACACCCCCATCAACTTAAAATCTCCCATCAACTTACCTTACTCTTCTCATTGGGGTTAGAGTACAGGGATCAACTGGAGAGCGATCTGCAGTCAATTTGGCGGGTCTTTACTAAACCCACTAAATCGACCACCGGTGGATCGATCTCAGAGTGTATCCCTGCCGTAGTGTAGACCTGCCCTAGTGTAGACCTGCCCTAAGTACTAAAACCAAGATGACCATAAAGAATGTTGTGGGTGGGGTGAAGAGGATCTGGGATGTTAACAGAGTGTTAGACAAATAGCACTCTAAATGTCACTTGTCAATAACAAAACATTCCTGTGGATTTTTTTATTTGTTGGGTTTTTTTTTTTTTTACACTTGAAAGGAGCTATATTTGACAGCTCTAATGTCAGAAAAGTTTTAGATCAGCTTTAGCTCTCCTGCGATATGAGAGCTGTGAAATATCATTTGCTTTTGGCTAGCTATCAAAGAGTCTTGGACCATATCTGTTAAATACATTAGGATACCAAGGAATTTCACAAGCTGTTCCAGATAAGCACACAGTAAGTAGGTGAGGCAAATAGACTTATGACTTATGTATTTTCCCAGCCAAGTTTTGCATCTCAAAAGTTACACCAGAAAATCATTTGGACATTTCTGTTTGCAGTGACTCTTAGATTATATTTCTTTTCTGCAGGACACCATTGGATTCTCAAAGAAGAACAAGCCAGGAATGCCCCGACTGGCATAATACTGCAGAGTTGCAGAAGGAGTTCATAGACAAGAAGTAAAAATGGCAAGGATCTCTCCAAGAGGCCCGAGCCTCTTGTCGCAGTGACACTGGAGGCAGTCTGGCTCTTGCACACATTTTCACAGACCATGCTATTCATGTTTGTAAATCATGCTGGAATATTCAGGGTTAACTTGATTGCTACAGCTCAGAAAAGTCAATAGTGTTATTTTTGAATCTGTGCTGGAGGCTGACGACAACTGGTGATTTCATTTAGACTGTAGCACCGGATGCTAAAAATAGAGAAAGTGACTGCAGCCTGCAGATTTTAGATCCTAAATTCACTCGCACGTGATAAGCACTGAGGGCACAGAGGTTACATTTATATTAGTTTAGTATTTATGACCCATGAAATGAGATGTTTCTTGTGAATAAAAGGCGAACTTCTACATGAGCATGTAAAGCTGAACACTGGTCGGCCTTGATCTTTTGAAGATAATGTGATAATCTTGAACCCACAGAGAGAATTTCTGAAGAATCGAGGTTAAGAAGCAGACAGAAACTTCCTCATGGGAATTAAATTAATTTCTTTCACCCCTTGGTACACCGCCATCCATGTGTCTTGCCCTGCAAACAATGCATCCCTTTGTCAAGAAATCCCAACTCTCAATGTCAAGAGGTTCGTTAGTCTGAAACGAGGAGTCTGACCCACTGGGGCTTCCTGTTCCTGTGAGGTTAGAGTCAAAGTGCAATCCCAGTATTTTACTCACTGTTTTCTCTTCAAATTGCCCTTTTTTATTGCTATGAGATGTTTCTCATGGCATAGGCAAGAGGACTGATAAGATGGTGCTTAATTTAGCCACAAATAACAATGCAAAATCTTGAGTCTGGTGGATTTGGTATTCAAATCTATCCTCAAATTAAGTGGTACTACCCTGGAGTAGTAAGTGTTTTTGTTTTTTCCTGCCACCTGCAGGCAGAAGCCACCATGTACAATTACTGTTGTCCCAAATCTTGCACCCGCAAACTGGGTGCTCAGCATTGCCACTTAGCATAAAATGTAGGGCACAATGGTGCCTACCAAAGGACTTCATGATACTTATGGCAGGGATGGTGCTATAGTTTTTTTCCAGCACATCTGTACCTATTTGCTGGCATAGTAAGAGGAATCAGTTCCTTACAAGATACTAAATCCACATTAGTCTGAGGACTATTATCCTACTGGTCTAGTCGAGAGGGGATTATTGATTCTTATGATTCTCTTGGAATCCCTGGAGAGACTGAAAGCTGCCACCCTCTATCCCCTGCCAGCAGAAACCCAGATAACAAAAGCCAGTGGAAACACCACTTGTCCTCTGCTGGGACATGAATCCCCACTGAGTGTCTCAGCACTTGCTAGTGAAAGGAAGAGCAGTTTGCATCTCTCTGCACTATCAGGGTTGCATCTAGCCCAGGATTGCAATAGAACAAAGAATTTGCACTTTGTGTTTATCTATTCCACTTCTGACTAACAATATCTGGGTTTTCGTTTCTCTGTCTGCTTTATCCATTTTTACCAATTTGCAAGCTCCAGACCAGTGCCAACAAGCAGATGGTAAGTGGAACTTGCAAATTAGAAACATAGACACTGTAGGCTTTCAGCATTAAAAGACCCAAGAGTTCACTTAGCTCATTCCATGTCTTCCATTAGGAAGAACTCCAGTCTCAGCAGGTATATCCAGCAACATTCTTTTTTCATAAATAAATTCAGTGTAGGCTTTGATTCACTAACACTATTAGATCCCAGGGCTAGAGAGCATGGTCAGAGAGCTTCTACCACTTAAATATGAGCTCCCCAAGGAAGTAAATGTCCATTTTAAAATTGTTTGTTTCTGAAAATTAAATAGAATGAAAGAAAAGAAACAAGGCCTCTATGCCCAGGAACAAATGGCATGTTCTTAACCTGGATTCTGATTACACAGAAAGGCAGCATAGTCTAACCATAGCACTGGGAAATAAAAACTCCTGTATTCTAACCTGGGTTCTGCTACTGACTGATTGTTTAAAGGAACAGTTCTGGCCATAGGTACTGTCTTCCTCAGTTCCTGGGGGGGTTGCTCCCCCACACTCGACCCCAGTGCCTGCCCCCACTCTACCTCTTCTCCCAGCCCCAACCCCACCTCTTCCCGCCCCCACCCCACCACTGCCCTGCCTCTTCCTGCCCCTCCCCCACCTCACTCTGCCCCCACTCCTCCTCCCCCCCCCCAGCACCTCCTGCATGTCGCTGAACAGTTGATCATGGTGGGCGGGAGGCACTGGAGGGGGAAAGGGGAGGCGCGTTGGTCCACAGGGCTGCTGAGCACTATTTTTTCCCCACAAGTGGCGCCTCTGGTTCTGATAACAGTTTTTGATAAACATTTTGTTAGAAAAATTGTGATTGTTTTGAAAAATGAGACCATTTTGAAGCCTTTGAAATAGAAATAATGTCAACATTTTGAAAGTTTTCCAGGTTTTTTGTTTAAATATTTTAAGCAGCTCTGCTAGGAACACTTACCTATCTAGCAAGAGAGTTGTGAAGATTAGCTATTGGGTCATGTGAGATAATGGCCCAGTGTGAAAAGCCCTTTCCGGCAGTCATGCCAAGTGATCGGGTGTGGATGGGGCTATTGGTCCTCCTTTCTTCTACACCAGCATCCTGAGGGGTCAGTCCCTTCTTTTGCAGCTCAGCCCTCTTGCCAGGTCATGAATTCTAATCCACTCCTTTCAGGGTATGCAGAAAGAAAAGTCCAATACAGGAGAAGTCTTTTGGAACTTTCTCCTTAGGTCTGGGACTTGGGCTCTAGACTCTTGTGTATTCAGGGCCTTCCACTGCTGGATTCCCCAACCAGAGGTAGGCAGACTCCAATTTTTGGCCCAACCTCTCCACCGGGCTCTGATCAAGGGCCCAATTGTGGGCAGGTATGTTCTACACCTTAGGTTGCTAAATAGCTACCTCCCTATTTGAGGTCCCCCTTTCCTAGCCCCAGAGTCATTTTAAGGCCTGAACTGAAAATAAAGTTTCTGACCCTTCCAGAGAGTCACCAGTCTCTCCTTTGCAGGCTTGGTCAGGTCAGTGTGGTGAGCTGTCAGGCAACAAGAGCTCCTTGGCTGTTATTTCCCCTGAGCAGAGGTCTGTTCCTGTCCCCTGCATGTCTCCTTCTCAGCTACTCTGCTTCCTCTTTTAAGCTCTGCCTTGCAGCTTGTGCAGGCCTTGCACGTGTGACTGGGCGGGGCTGCCTTGGCCCAGGACTGGTCCTTAACCCCTTGTTCTCCAGTATGGAGTTTGCACACCCCATCACACTCAGTATTACTAAGGCTGAATTTGGCCCATTGTAGGGCGCTTTAAAGATATAAGGTGTAAGAGGAAGGTACTGTAATGTAAAACATCTATAGATATTTGTGCAGGATGGAATTAGACAACAGCACAAAACACAGCCATTCGAAAGTGAAGAAATATTGGTTTATTCATCTGTGCAAGTGAAAGCATAAAATCAAACCCAGTTCAAGTAAATCACATCACCAATCTAATGAAAGAGCAAAGTGAGATGTACTGCCTTCCCCCATAGACTTGCAAACAGCTGTCACACAATGCAGAATGGACAACACAATTGTAAAACTAATCCAAAAATTCAGAAGTGGAAAACAAGCCCCTCCAAAGTCTGATTCCCCCCTCCCCCCTTTGCATGCACTGCTGATGATGATCATACTACGTCACAGGGGTGCTTTGACCATAAATTCATTGTGTGTGAGGTGCTCAGGTACTATGCGGAGGGGCCTGTCTATGCACATAGGCAGACAGAAGTAAATATAAGACAACTAGAGGTGCGTGCACATGCATCACTAAAGAACTCTCTTTGAATAGCTTCTGAGGTTCCCTGGGACTTCACAGTCCTCAGCACTACTATACAACAAAGCCACATCGATTTCATCATCACTGGCAAAGATCAAACTCAGTTGCTGAGCATGTTAGGAGGCTTCAAAGCCCATGCAGATGCTTTCTCTAGCCTTCTGGCTCCCAGCAACTCTGATGGCAACTGCTGGGATTTTCTCAGAGATGTATTCACACAGCTGAATGTAGTCTAGAACTAACTGGCAGCATGGCTGTGTGGCAAACTTGCCTATGTCACACCTCTTCCAAACAGAGTTTAGGGCCTTCCCATAAGAGAACCTAACCTCCAGCTTTTGGTTTTCTCCTCAGTTTTCTGTCTCTCCGCCTCATTCCTGACATCTCTGGCTTTTCAGGAGTCCCCTCCTTTAGATCTTAGCCTCCTACCTGCTGCTGGCGGTAGCTTTTTCTGTTTTCTGGTGCAAACCCAAACTCTTCCCCTTCTGTGAATGCAAGATCCTGAATCCAGTGAAACTTCAGGGACTGGGTAGGATGCGGGGAACCTAGGTAATGGGGCTTTCACCCTCTACATAGCACTTTCCAGCAATATTATTATTTTTTATTTGTATTATCATAGCAATTAGGACCCCCAGTCATGGACCAGGACCCCTTTGTGCCAGGCACTGTACAAACACAGAACAAAAAGACAGTCTCTTTACACAGATGGGTAAGCATTATTATCTCCATTTTAAGGATGAGGAGCCTGAAAGGCAGAGCGTGTGAGTAGAGCTTGGCAGAGAACACATATTCCATTTCATGAAGGATTTTGTCATTTGTTTGTCCTGATTTGGAACAAAACCCTAACATTCTGAAATGTTCCTAGAAAGACAATCCTGAACATGTTTTTGCTTCCAATCAATTGAAATGCTTCATTTCAATTTTGACTTTTTTTTAAAGTACATCGTATTGTGAAAAACCAATACAAAATAAACTATTTCAAAACAAAGAGCCATTAAAAAAGGAAAAAATATAAATGTTTCATTCTGAAAATGTTGAACCAGGAGGTTGTGACACTGTCAGAACTCCCCTCACTTCTCCCCACCCCCAGTTTTTTTCTCCAAAATGAAATTTCAGCAAAACCGATATAATTTTACTCAGTGTTTTGATTTCCCAATAAAAAACTGTTCTGTTGAAGTTTTTCTGACTAGCTCTAAGGTTGAGTGAGCAGGTCCAAGCAATGGGATCCTAGTAATTTAGGGGCAGAGCTAAAAATAGAACACATTCTTCTGATTCCTAGTCCTGAGCCCTGGACACAGCACCACTCTGCCTCCCTAACAGTTGTACACTCCAATTCCACTTTAACTACACAGATATTACTCCTCAGCTGGGTTATGAGGCTGGTTAAATTCAGAATTGATAAGCAGAAAAAACATACTAAACAATAGATATTATTATCATAGCACCTAAAGCACTTATGATGAAAGGTTCTATTATGGAGGGCTCTGTAGAAACACATATAAAGAGACAGCTCCAGCCTAAGCTGCTGTGTTTAGTAATAGGGTTAGGCAGATATGGTAAAACCAAGTTCATGAACTTTCATATAATTTCAGAACAGTTCTTTGCTGCCATCAACTTTGTGCTCATTTTTGTTTGCCATTCAATGAGGTTTCGTTCCTATGGCTATTGGAGAAATGGCTGATTTTCATACAAATACCTGTAGTCACGGGAACAAGGGTATTCATGAATGCACAACAGTATTGGTTATTCACTATTCATTAATCTTCTGATTAAAAAGTGCAGTCATCCAGTCAGGGAACCGAACCAATACAATGACACTTAGGTGACCAGTCACACCCTATAAACAATGAATAGAAAATTGCTGAAGTTTCTGGAAAACCTAAAGGCTAAAAATGGTCAGATTTTTCAGCAAATACAAATAAATAATGAATTCACAAAAATTAATGTTTGTTTGCACACAATTAATGAACAGAAAAAAGGGAGTTTAACTCATTAGATAAACTACGCTGAACACAGTTTGACCAATTCTATTTAGCTGTTAGGAAAAATCTTGTATTTTTACTAGTACACTGAGCAAATTTGGTATGGGAATTATGGAGCGATTATATATATATATGGAATCCACAATGGCATTGCTAAGAGGCACTTTTCAGAGTAATACTGTACTTTAACATATAACTTTGTACCTCCACATTTTTCTTTTCTTTCTTCTTTGCATAACATTTGGATGCAAACTTTTAAACTTTGTTTAGTAACTGGCAATCAAAAGAGAACTGTTGCTGCTGGTTTCTAAGGGCTTTTTTATAATACATTCCTCAAAATAAGAAGACAGTTTACTTATAAATACAAATTAGCAAGTTCTCAGTCCTGCAGGGTTTAAAATATAAAAAAACTTAAGTAAAAGCATTTAACTCACACTGGTTTCAGTCAGTCTTGTGTATTATCATTGAAATTGGACTTTAATGAACAATAAGAATTCTATGCAAAGTGCAATATTCCTAGAAAACTGGAACAACTGCATCTTGAGTCCATACAGCGGGCGCCCTTTTAAAAAAAAAAAGAGTGCATAATTTCCTTTTTACCATTATATTTGCAGTGTTCCCTCTACTTAGAGTGGAAAATACAAGTGGTGAATTTCACTATTGCATGCAGTGGTCAAGTTTTTAATGGAACACACTGTGCATTTTAATGACTTAGCAGCATCCTCTTTGCCATTTTCAGGCATTGTGTGTATCAGTCCTTCAGGAGATTGTGACCGCAAGAATGCAGTTTTCAAATTACCCTGAAACTCAGTGGCACAGAGTGAGACAAAGGAGCTTAGAAGAGTCACAGCAGAAAGTATTAAAACACCTGACCTCTCCCAGTTTTTATGTTTTAATTACATAAAAATAATATCCTTTAATGATCAAATAATTAAATTTAAACTTACATTATTTAAAGAAATGACTTGTAGGCTGAAACTTCACCTGTAGCTGAGTCTTCTGTTGTAGCTAGATGTTGCAGGGACATACCTAGCAAAGGAAGGAATAGCAAGTTAACTCAGTCACCTTTTCCTTCCACAGGACCTTGAATCAGACTCTGAATGTTACATTAATGTAGTTTTTCTTTCCTATTTGATACATGCTTTGCTAGTGCTGAAATTTTCTGGGGCATATTCTTGCAAATACAGTAAAGGCAGCAGACAAACTGTAGCACAGAAGAGTTTTAGAGGAAAAGAGCTCTTTTCTGGACATTTTAGAAACTGCAAGGGCTAAGAATATAGAGTAATCATAAAAAGCAACAGTGGGTCTTGCGGCAATTTTGAGACTAACAGAAGTAGCGGGAGCATAAGCTTTCGTGGGTAAGAACCTCACTTCTTCAGATGCAAGAAGTGAGGTTCTTACCCACGAAAGCTTATGCTCCCAATACTTCTGTTAGTCTCAAAGGTGCCACAAGACCCTCTGTTGCTTTTTACAGATTCAGACTAACACGGCTACCCCTCTGATACTTGACAGAGTAATCATAGCTTGTCAATATTCTGAGTATCTGATACATTTGTTTTAAAAGTGGCCATTCTATTTGTACAGCAATAGATGCTGAACCAGGCCTGGAAGACCAGATGGCTTCCTTACTGCACATTTTCTGATAATTTCTGAATGACCACAAAGAGAGATGATTATAGTGGGGAGTCTCATCTAAAAAAAAAAAAAAAAAAATGAAACTCCAAAATCCAACATCAGACAGTCCTGATAGCATTTTTCTTAGTTACTAGCATAACAAACCAAAATTATGTGATTACAATCATATATGAAATAATAGCTTATTAATAGAAAGGCTTAGACACTCTAATATTATTTTACAATTATTATTATTTATACATGTGAGATTGTCTCAAGGTGGAGGATCATCTCAAAGTTGAGATCATTCCAAATTTGAGATATCAAACTCAGAACCACATGAAATTTGAGATTCTCTCAAACTTTGGACCAATTCATCCTCTGGATGTTCTACTTTAAACATTCATAACTTTTTTCTTCTTCTCCTTTTTCATTATCTGTGTTGTGGTAGTACCTAAAGGCCTCTGTGAGGATTGGGATGCCATTGTGCTAGGTACTTTACAGACACATGATTAGAGACAGTTATTGCCCCAAAGATCTTATAGCAGAGGTGGGCAAACTATGGCCCGCGGGCCACATCCGGACTGTGGGACCCTCCTGCCTGGCCCCTGAGTTCTTGGCCCAGGAGGCTAACCCCCGGCCCCTCCCCTGCTGTTCCCCCTCCCCAGCGGCCTTAGCTCGCTCGCTCGCTCCGCTACTGGTGCAATGCTCTGGGTGGCAGGCTGCAAGCTCTTTCCCGGCAGCGCAGCTGCAGAGCCGGCCTGACCTGGTGCTCTGGGGAAAAGGTGGGCGGCTGTAGTGCAGTCAGCCACCGGTGCTCCAGGCAGCGCGGTAAGTGGGCAGGGAGCAGGGTGGGGTGGATAGAGGGCAGGGGAGTTTGGGGTGGTGGTCAGGGGGTAGGGGTGTGGATAGGGGTCAGGGTGGTCAGAGGGTGGGGAACAGGGGGGGTTGGATGGGGCAGGGGTCCCGGGGGGCAGTCAGGAAGGAGAGGAGGGGTTGGATGGGGTGGCGGCGGGAAGTCAGAGGTGAGGAGTCCGGGGATGGTCAGGGGACAGGGGGGGTTGGATGGGGCAGGAGTTCCAGGGGGCTGTCAGGGGGCGAGAAGCGGGGGGGTTGGGTAGGGGGCAGGGGCTGGGCCACGCCTGGCTGTTTGGGGAGGCACAGCCTCCCCTAACTGGCCCTCCATACAATTTTAGAAACCTGATGTGGCCCTCAGGCCAAAAAGTTTGCCCCCCCCCCCCCATCTTATAGTCTAACTTTATAACTGCTGAACCAAATTTGTTCAAATTTACCTTGTTTTATAGATCTCAGTGAGATTTAAAAATCATTCTAACACTGAACACAATATGTACTTGACTATAACTTGCAGAATGCAAGATGATATAAATGTTTTTTTCTTAAAGATATTATAATATATGACAAAGAACTAAGAATGCTATAAAGAGAAACCTTTTAAAGGTCTAAACAAAACAGACATCAAAAAAGGTTGAGCTTTCAGAGTTACCTGCATTTCTTGACTTTTGCATGCTTGATTTCTCAACCTTAACTTTGCATTAACACTAGTAGTTTGCATGGAATTCTCTCTAATATAGTGAAAGTAAACTGTTACTGTGACCTTGTAAAAGATTTGGAGGTTGTGGTGGCTAATCAGCCGAATATGCGCTTCCTATTGTGATGCTGCAAACAAATGGGCTAATGCAATCATTGGATGCATAAATAGGGAAATCTCGAGTAGAAGTAGAGAGGTTATTTTACCTCTGTATTTGGAACTGGTGCGAGGATTCAGAGATTCAGAGAAAAGCCATGAGAATTATTAAAGGATTAGAAAACATGTCTTATAGTGATAGACTCAATGAGCTGAATCTATTTAGTTCAACAAAGAGAAGGGTAAGGGGTGACTTGATTACAGCCTATTAGTACTGACATGGGAAACAAATGTTTAATAACAGGCTCTTCAATTTAGCGGAGAAGGGAATAACACAATCCAATGGCTGGGAGATGAAGCTAGACAAATAAAGACTGGAAATAAGGCATAAATTTTTTAACAGCCAGACTAATTAACCATTGGAGCAATTTATCAACAGTCATGGTGGATTCTCCATCACTGACAATTTTTAAATCAACACTGGATGTTTTCTAAAAGATGTGCTCTACGAATTATTTTGGGGGAAAATCTGTGGCTTGTGTTATAGGAGGTCAGACTAGCTGATCACAGTGGTCCCTTCTGGCTGTGGAATCTATGAATCAATGACCTTAGCCCCTTTCCACCTCTGCACTGGTCTGCTGAGTGGGCTGGATACATTATGAAAAACAGGGTACACTGTTCTAACAGAGCACAAGCATGTATCTTCCCTTGTGCAACTGTGAGCTAAAGGAAGGATCCATCCATCCATTCAGGCACAATCCCACCTGAAGTTCTCTCTAGGATGACTCAGCCCCACACTGTCGCCTTCTCAGAACTATCGCTAAATACCTCAGTCCGCTCAGAGTTGGACAAGGTCTTTGTTCATAGACTTTAAGGTCAGACAGGACCTTTATGATAAAATCGTCTGGCCTCCTGCATAGCACAGACAACAGAATTTCACCCAGTAGACGAGTCCTGCATTGAGTCTGTATCTGGTGATTATAGAGCATATATTTATATTTTAGAAAGGCATTGAGAATGATTTAAAGTGATGGAGAATCCATGATATCCTTAAGTAAGTTGTTCCAATTACCCTCATTCTTTAAAATGTGTGTCTCATTTCTAGCCTGAATTTATCTAGCTTCACCCTCTAGCCCCTGGGTCTTGTTATGCCTCTGAAATCTTCTCATGTAGGTATGTATAGAATGCAATCAAGTTGCCCCTTAACCTCCTTGATAATGAAATGAGTCGGAAACAAGAGGGAGTGTGGGCTATATTGGCAGAGAGAAAGGAGAGTCAGGACAGAACTGGGAGGAAAGATCAAACCAGTATCTTAGATGCCTATATACAAATGCGAGAAGTATGGGGAATAAGCAGGAAGAACTGGAAGTGCTAATAAATAAATACAACTATGACATTGTTGGCATCACTGAAACTTGGTGGGATAATACACATGATTGGAATGTTGGTGTGGATGGGTACAGCTTGCTCAGGAAGGATAGACAGGGGAAAAAGGGAGGAGGTGTTGCCTTATATATTAAAAATGTACACACTTGGACTGAGGTAGAGATGGACATAGGAGACGGAAGTGTTGAGAGTCTCTGGGTTAGGCTTAAAGGGGCAAAAAACAAGGGAGATGTCATGCTAGGCGTCTACTACAGGCCACCTAACCAGGTGGAAGAGGTGGATGAGGCTTTTTTCAAGCAACTAACAAAATCATCCAAAGCCCAAGATTTGGTGGTGATGGGGGACTTCAACTATCCGGATATATGTTGGGAAAATAACACAGCGGGGAACAGACTATCCAACAAATTCTTGGACTGCATTGGAGACAACTTTTTATTTCAGAAGGTTGAAAAAGCTACTAGGGGGGAAGCTGTTCTAGACTTGATTTTAACAAATAGGGAGGAACTCGTTGAGAATGTGAAAGTAGAAGGCAGCCTGGGTGAAAGTGATCATGAAATCATAGAGTTTGCAATTCTAAGGAAGGGTAGAAGGGAGAACAGCAAAATAGAGACAATGGATTTCAGGAAGGCAGATTTTGGGAAGCTCAGAGAGCTGATAGGTAAGGTCCCATGGGAATCAAGACTGAGGGGAAAAACAACTGAGGAGAGTTGGCAGTTTTTCAAAGGGACACTATTAAGGGCCCAAAAGCAAGCTATTCCGCTGGTTAGGAAAGATAGAAAATGTGGCAAAAGACCACCTTGGCTTAACCACGAGATCTTGCACGATCTAAAAAATAAAAAGGAGTCATATAAAAAATGGAAACTAGGACAGATTACAAAGGATGAATATAGGCAAACACCACAGGAATGCAGGGGCAAGATTAGAAAGGCAAAGGCACAAAATGAGCTCAAACTAGCTACGGGAATAAAAGGAAACAAGAAGACTTTTTATCAATACATTAGAAGCAAGAGGAAGACCAAAGACAGGGTAGGCCCACTGCTTAGTGAAGAGGGAGAAACAGTAACAGGAAACTTGGAAATGGCAGAGATGCTTAATGACTTCTTTGTTTCGGTCTTCACCGAGAAGTCTGAAGGAATGCCTAACATAGTGAATGCTAATGGGAAGGGGGTAGGTTTAGCGGATAAAATAAAAAAAGAACAAGTTAAAAATCACTTAGAAAAGTTAGATGCCTGCAAGTCACCCGGGCCTGATGAAATGCATCCTAGAATACTCAAGGAGCTAATAGAGGAGGTATCTGAGCCTCTAGCTATTATCTTTGGAAAGTCATGGGAGACGGGAGAGATTCCAGAAGACTGGAAAAGGGCAAATATAGTGCCCATCTATAAAAAGGGAAATAAAAACAACCCAGGTAACTACAGACCAGTTAGTTTAACTTCTGTGCCAGGGAAGATAATGGAGCAAGTAATTAAGGAAATCATCTGCCAACACTTGGAAGGTGGTAAGGTGATAGGGAATAGCCAGCATGGATTTGTGAAGAACAAATCATGTCAAACCAATCTGATAGCTTTCTTTGATAGGATAACGAGCCTTGTGGATAAGGGTGAAGCGGTGGATGTGGTATACCTAGACTTTAGTAAGGCATTTGATACGGTCTCGCATGATATTCTTATCGATAAACTAGGCAAATACAAATTAGATGGGGCTACTATAAGGTGGGTGCATAACTGGCTGGATAACCGTACTCAGAGAGTTGTTATTAATGGTTCCCAATCCTGCTGGAAAGGCGTAACGAGTGGGGTACCGCAGGGGTCTGTTTTGGGACCGGCTCTGTTCAATATCTTCATCAACGACTTAGATATTGGCATAGAAAGTACGCTTATTAAGTTTGCGGATGATACCAAACTGGGAGGGATTGCAACTACTTTGGAGGACAGGGTCATAATTCAAAATGATCTGGACAAATTGGAGAAATGGTCTGAGTTAAACAGGATGAAGTTTAACAAAGACAAATGCAAAGTGCTCCACTTAGGAAGGAAAAATCAGTTTCACACATACAGAATGGGAAAAGACTGTCTAGGAAGGAGTACGGCAGAAAGGGATCTAGGGGTTATAGTGGACCACAAGCTAAATATGAGTCAACAGTGTGATGCTGTTGCAAAAAAAGCAAACATGATTCTGGGATGTATTAACAGGTGTGTTGTGAGCAAGACACGAGAAGTCATTCTTCCGCTCTACTCTGCTCTGGTTAGGCCTCAGCTGGAGTATTGTGTCCAGTTCTGGGCGCCGCATTTTAAAAAAGATGTGGAGAAATTGGAAAGGGTCCAAAGAAGAGCAACAAGAATGATTAAAGGTCTTGAGAACATGACCTATGAAGGAAGGCTGAAAGAATTGGGTTTGTTTAGTTTGGAAAAGAGAAGACTGAGAGGGGACATGATAGCAGTTTTCAGGTATCTAAAAGGGTGTCATAAGGAGGAGGGAGAGAACTTGTTCACCTTAGCCTCTAAGGATAGAACCAGAAACAATGGGTTTAAACTGCAGCAAGGGAGGTCTAGGTTGGACATTAGGAAAAAGTTCCTAACTGTCAGGGTGGTTAAACACTGGAACAAATTGCCTAGGGAGGTTGTGGAATCTCCGTCTCTGGAGATATTTAAGAGTAGGTTAGATAAATGTCTATCAGGGATGGTCTAGGCAGTATTTGGTCCTGCCATGCGGGCAGGGGACTGGACTCGATGACCTCTCAAGGTCCCTTCCAGTCCTATAATCTATGAATCTATGAATCTATGAATAAGCTAAATAGACTGAGTTTCCTAAGTCTTTCACTGTAAAGAACATTTATCCTGACTCTGAATCAGTCTTGTGGCTCTTCTTGAAACCTTGTATAATTTTTCAACATCCTGCTTGAAGTGTGGACACCAGAACTGGACACCGTGTTCTAGTAATGGTCTCACTGATGCTCTATACAGTGGTAATACCCACCCCAATGCTCTTACTCAATATTCCATATTCTTTCATATCCAAATACTGCATTCGCCCTCTTAGCCAGAGCAACTCACTTAGAACTCATGTTTGTTTGGTTTTCCACTGTAATGCCTAAGTCTTTTCTGACTGGAATGTTTTATGAACAGGTGGGGACTGGAATGTTTTATGAACGGTGGGCTTTCCAATGTTATTTGATGGAGCAGTATGAGGGGGCTTGGCATACATTAACTGGGAGTCCATTCTAAACATAAGAGGCAGCAGGAAAGAAAGAACAAAATCAAAAGTGGGCAAATTGCCTGGATGCAGTAGATACTGCCACTGATTACAGCAATCCTCCTACTGTGTTACATACTGGACTTACTCACTGGGAAGTTTTTCCATGCATGAAAATATTTCCTGTCATGCAAGAAAGAAGAAAGTGCACTACTGTACCCATTCTCTTCAATCAACGTGGATGAATAACCAGTGCAAAGGGAGTTGTGCACATGCATCAGCTGAAGAGCGGAAGGTGACGTTTAGAAGAATATG
This sequence comes from Trachemys scripta elegans, assembly GCF_013100865.1. Lineage (NCBI taxonomy): Eukaryota > Metazoa > Chordata > Testudines > Emydidae > Trachemys > Trachemys scripta. Next base: position 105,964,442 of record NC_048299.1, read on the forward strand.
GATGGAGATTCTCAGTATGAAATGGACTCTTTAAAATGTTACAGAAATGTTCAGCTTCATCTTCTGGGTAATTAAGAGCTTATGTTCTGAAGTGAAATATCTGTATGTGGAAAGGAACTATTGGGATGCATCTTGCCTATATTAAAAGTAGAGAGGAGTGGTCGGATGCTCATAGTAAGGGTATGGGACAGAAGACACTTGTAATAGCTGAAGCATCATCTAAACGCAAATACCTCCAGCCTGACAGGACTAGCAGTCAAAGCACAGCTTGTAACTTGCCCTCAATTTGTAAAGTGATGACATTTCCAAAGCAACAGACTGTAGAAAATGGGCCACCAGGAAAAAGAGAGAGAGAGAGAGAGAGGAGACCAACAGGTAAGGGATCCAAAGATAATTACTGAAATAGGAAAATCCTACAGAGAAATTAGAGATGGAAGAGGACCTGTTAGGGCATGTAGTCAATGCCCCTACCAATGCATGAGGAAGAGAAGAAGATAAAAGCATCAGTTTCTGTCTTACCTTCACACAGCAACTTGAGTCGCAACTACAAATTATATAGAATGTAGTCAACCATTTCCTAGGGAGAAGTTCCCTGCCTTTACCTTTCTGAAGTAGGTTACACAGGATGTTATATTTGCTCATTACTTCTCATGATAGTATTTTGGCAACTCTGACACAAACATCCACTCTAAACACTATCCCCCTTCCATTGTGGAATTAAAAAAAAAATAGGAAAAATGAAAGAGGGTACAGAATCAGCCATGTGAGACAAAGGACAGAACTCTGTGATTGATTGGCACAGCTACATTTCTGATTATTTGTAGCTGTGGGTCAATGACAACAATGCCAGACTACTCCAAACAGAGATAAAAAATAAATCGAAACAAACAGCAGGAAACAGAAGAGAAGAGAGAGTAGGTGAGAGGGGAAAGAAAGGGACAAGGACAGCAAAAACTGAACTGAGCTAATGCCAAGTCAAGAGGCGAAGGGGAATAAGTAGGGCTTTCACTAATATTTTAGGGGAAAAGAAATACTAGATAAATTAGGACCATTAATACATCGAGTGGAAGATTAAACCAATAATGCCTATTTAATAGCTAAGACATTGACTTCCTTGTATAAGTTTGCCTCAAAGGAGAAAGGGATTTGGACAGTAGGAAAGTAATGAAAATCTGGTAAAATAGGGATAACTGGAAATTTTGAACATCCACTGTATAAATCAGCAGGTCTGGTAGCACTAATCCTAAAGTGTTGAGGGAATAAGTCAGCTAATTTACTGAACCATTGACAATTATTTTTGAAAATCTAGAGAACCACGAAAGTTTCAGAGCCCTGGAATAAAGCAAATAAGGTATTGATTTACACAGGAAGATGAGAGAACTTGGCTATTACTGCCCAGTATTTTTATCATCAATCTGCAATAAAATGGATCAAATCTTATGAGAAAAAAATTAAACAACAATAGGATATTGGAAGCATGAGTCACAAGTAGTGTGAAAGACCATTCCAGACAGTATGATGTTTTGTTTATTTGGGTTGGGTTGGGGTTTTTTGTTTGTTTGTTGTTGGGTTTTTTTTTTTGGGGGGGGGGGCGGGGGGGTTGCTAGAACCAGAAAGGTGGGAAATGAAAGGAAGGGACTGAAAATGGAGGCACCAATTCAGCAAAGTACTTAAGCACATTTTTACTTCCTATTGCAGTTAATAATACTTAAACAAGCACTTAAGGGCTCCAGAGGTGATCCTGGTAATTACAGGCCAGTAAGGGATAGCTCAATGGCTTGAGCATTAGCCTGCTAAATCCTGGGTTGTGAGTACAGTCCTTGAGGGGATCATTTAGGGATCTAGGGCAAAATCAGTACTTGGTCCTGCTAGTGAAGGTAGGGGACTGGACTCAATGACCTTCCAAGGTCCCTTCCAGCTCTATGAGATACGTATATCTTCATATATATGGCTGACTTCAGTAATGGGCAAACTGGCTGAAAATATAGTAAAGAACAGAATTTTCAGACACCTAGATTAACATAATTTGTTGGGGAAAAGTCAACATGGTTTTTGTAAAGGGAAATCATGCCTCACCAATCTACTAGAATTCTTTGAGGGGGTCAACAAGCATGGGGACAAGGGGGATCCAGTGGATATAGTGTACTTAGATTTTCAGAAACCCTTTGACAAGGTCCCTCACAAAAGGCTCCTAAGCAAAGTAAGCTGTCATGGGATAAGAGGGAAGGTACCCTCATGAATTGGTAACTGGTTAGAAGATAGGAAACATATTGTAGGAATAAATGGTCAGTTTTCAGAATGGATAGAGGTAAATAGTGGTGTTCCCCAGGGGTTGTACTGGGACCAGTCCTATTCAATATATTCATAAATGATCTGGAAAAAGCTGTAAACATTGAAGTGGCAAAATTTGCTCAAGACAGTTAAGTCCCAAGTAGACTGTTAAGCACTACAAAAGGATCTCACAGAAGTGGGTGACTGGGCAACAAAATGTCAGATGAAATTCAATGTTGATAATGCAAAGTAATGCACATTGGAAAACATAATCCCAATTATACATATAATATGATGGGGTCTAAAATAGATGTTACCACTCAAGAAAGAGATCTTGGAGTCATTGTGGATAGTTCTCTGAAAACATCCAGAATGCTGAGAATCATTAAGAAAGGGATAGATAGTAAGACAGAAAATATCCTATTACCTCTATATAAATTCATGATACACCCACATCTTGAATACTGCATGCAGATGTGGTCACCCCATCTCAAAAAAGATATATTGGAATTGGAAAAGGTTCAGAAAAGGGCAACAAAAATGATTAGGGGTATGGGGAGAGATGAATAAGACTGGGACTTTTCAGGTTGGAAAAGAGATGACTAAAGGAGGATATGATTGAGGTCTATAAAATCATGACTGGTGTGAAGAAAGTAAATAAGGAAGTGCTATTTACTCCTTCTCATAACACAAGAACTAGGGGTCACCAAATGAAATTCATAGGCAGCAGGTTTAAAACAAACAAAAAGAAGTATTTCTTCACACAACACAAAGTCAACCTGTGGAACTCTGCCAGGGGATGTTGTGAAGGCCAAGACTATAACAGGAGTCAAAAAAGAACTAGATAAATTCATGGAGGATAGGTCCTTTAGTGGCTATTAGCCAAGATGGGCAGGGATGGTGTCCCTAGCCTCTGTTTCCCAGAAGCGGGGAATGGGTGACAGGGGATGGATCACTTGATGATTACCTGTTCTGTTCATTCCCTCTGGGGCACCTGGCATTGGCCACTGTCAGAAGACAGGATATTGGGCTAGATAGATCTTTGGTCTGACCCAGTATGGCCGTTCTTATGTTCTTATTTCTCACAATGCTTAAAGTTAAATATATGCTTAAGTGGTTTGCAACATCAAAGCCTAAATTAAAAACAATACTGAGATACAGCTATATACCAAATTGCAGGGGGACATCCACTGTGGATTTTAATGGATTGATTTAGGTCAGGCCTTATTTAAGATCATCATTAATTATCTAAAACAGAGAGTAAAGTGCATGTAAATTAGATGTATAGGTGATTCTAAACTAGGAGGGAATGTTATTACCAATCAGGGCAGAGAAATGATACAAAGAGGTCTAGAGAAATGTATGGGGAGAAAATAATAAAATGAAATTCATTTTGAAAAAGTGCAAACTCATGCATCTGGTGGAAAGAGAGGTTGAATGAGAGGGAGAAACTTGAAAATCAATAATGTCAAGGCAGACATTCAGAACGAGCAATGCTGGGCAGCCAGTTGGATATTGCTAAATGGCAGTAAAGGTGCCATTGCAATTTTAGGTTGCATAAAGCAGAGCCATCTTGTCATGGAAGGGAGTGCTGACAGCCCTCTGTTCAGCTACAGACAGACCCTCCCAGGAACACCACATTCCATTCCAGGCACCTTAATTAAATAAAGACAGAGACAACCTGGAGGGAGTTCAAAGAAGAAAAGGCAAAACTAGGGCATGGAGGGACTGATTTGCAAGGAAAGATTTTTAAAAACTAAATTTGTACTATGGGGCTTGGCAAGATGATGACTAAGACCCCAGTGGTGCAACATATTGCCTGCAGTTGCACTACTGCACCGGCACACAGACAATTGCAGGATTGGGCCTAAGGAGGAGGCACAATAACCATTTCTAATTTCTATGACTAGCATGGAGAAAATTTCCTAACCAACAAAAATTATGAACAGTCATTCGTGGCTACAGGCTAAACCAAAGACTTCCTTTTTTAAAAAAAGTGCAGGAGTGAGATTTTGTGCAGTGTCTCTTGAAGTGGCAAAGCACAGAACTCACAACCCAGGTGAGGGGTGGGGCTAAGATGGCTTAAGCCACCTTCTTGATTCTGGACTGCTCTGGGGGTTGGAAGACACCCCCTCCCAGTGTAATTTGGACAATATTAAGGGCCAGTCTAAGATACTACAGCCTCCCCAGGATACCTTAGTTATGAGCTATAGCACTGCCTAGAATTTCCATAGTGCCACATGCTACTACCTTAGCCATACTTCTGGCACTCACACCTGCACCAGGACTTGTGATGGGATCCTCAGAAGATAGCTTGTGGCTGACTTCCACAGTGCCTCAACTGAAGGAATCCTCCGCTGGCCAGATGCCACTCCATCCCTTTCTAGTTGGTGTAAAGGGGCCAGACCAGGGGTGAGACTCACCCAGGAATGAAATTCTGAAGGACTGGCCATCCAAACAGGTAACAAAATGTAGTGAGAATATATAAGTAAAATGTAGCATAATTACTTATTCTGTATATGGGAAATATAGGTGAAAGGCCAAATTATATCTTCCCTATGTGCATGCACTGGGTGTAGGGATGGAATAATATTCACATGGACCCCAAAGTACAAATTCAAACAGGTGTCATCCTCCATTTTGAAATGCTCCTTTCTCATACTTTACTTCTTCAGCCATCTACCCAATGTGTCCATATTATTATTATTAACTCCACTCTCTTGTCCCCCAGCAGGCTCCAGTGCCCTTTGGCTTTCTCTGTCTCTTCAACACACACACCTTTTTGCTCTGACCCTCTCTCCACCTTCCTCTGTGGTTAGAGCAGCTCCTGTATTAACTCCAGGCCTCATGAAGCACCAAGCCCTGTTGCAGCTTCTGAGGTGGGACTTACGCCTAGGGCTAGTTGGGAGACTGAGCACATGGAGATGTTTCCTCCATCCCCAGTGTAATCCCATAGAAGGCAGCCATAATTTAGTTGTAAAACACTGTGGACTGCAAGGATTTGCTTTCATGACCTCAGACCTTCTACAATTTAGCTGGCAGTGCAGAGTAGCACCACAGTGCTGCAGTATGAATGCCACGGAGCATGCTCCCTCTGGCATCACTGGAGGCACTATTCCTGCTGCAGGCCTCTGCAGACACAGCGGGTCTCTTTGTGCCCCTCTATAGCAGTGTAAATCAGGAGCGACTCCAGTGAACTCAGTAGAGTTACACCCATGTAAAACTGAGATAAAGGAGACCCAATGCTTCTAGGATCTCAATGTGAGCGGTGCTCTTCTCATCACTTCACAGCATAGCTCAAGCTCACAGAGCCCTAGGGACAAGATGAGATTTCATTGACCCATCTATAATACTGATAACATTGGGCCCATGGTAGAAGTCCTTTGGCTTTGAAGATTTGAGTCAGGAACCTAGAATAAAAATAAAAATAAAAGCTACTAACCAGAGTGTGTGGAGTTTGGAGGCGAGGGGAGAACAGAGGGCTGCCTGTGTTTGAGTTGTGGTGAAGAAAAACACAAGAACCCCATGAATAGGTGGGATACTTTCCATAGTGATTAGCTCTTTTTTTCACTTGACTTTGCCTTAGGGAAGGTAATAGGAATTGTTTTCTTAAATTATTTCCTCCGTTTCATCTCATCTATACCGCAGATCATCCCAATTATTCATCGTTACACTGCTATTTTTAATGCTTAACATCCGTTTCAAGGATGCTTACCTTGGCCTTGAAAAATTATAGAAAGAGAGTAATTCTGTCAATTTTTTGTAGATAATTATGTGTAAATAAAGATGGGGAAAATAACGACAGAATAAAATAGCAATGAGGAAACAGGCATATTTGGAAAAAACTGCATTCTGTTTAAGAGTATCTGTTTATATTATTGCCTGGCATGGGGAATTGGTAACTGAGTGTGGTCTCTCACTTCTACAGCACAGGTCAATGATAGTCAAAATTTCTACTGGCCATTTAGTGGCCTTATGCTATGGTGGGCAAGTGGCCACATCTCTCTCTCTCTCTCTCTCGCTCACACACACACATTACAACAAAATGCCTTGTTAGTAGACTTAGAATAGGGGCTTAAGATTGAATATGAATAGACACTACATTTTATATTGATTGCTAGATATGGGCCCTCCAGGTCACTCATGAGTAAGGCACATTGGTTTAACGATGTGGAGAAAACTTGCGCTGCCATATTGTATCTGTTCTATAGCCCTTCATTTGACAATCCTATCAATCCAGCAGCTTTNCTCACGTCCTCTTTTTTGCTTGCTGAAATATGGTAACCCTAAATTCAGGACTATACATACATACATTATAGCTGAAGCTCTAGTAACAGCCAAAGTTAAGGTTGCACAACCATTTCCATTCAAATACTTTGTTTTCATTTGCTCATAAATTCCCATGCTTGATCTCTGTCTGTTTTTTGAAAGCTTGATCAAACACAGGTATTTCCAATTTTTTATGATGAAGAGATTGAAGGGGAAAAACATTTTTTTAATAAAAAGAATCCAGTTTTATCTGAACTTTATCTACTGGTTTGGCACCAAATGGCTGACAGTAGCCTTTAGGGAAGAGAGGTGTCTTCCATTGTTCTAGTGGGAAACAATTTTAATTTGGCTCAGTGAGGTTTGGAAAATCTTACATTGTGCACGTGCAGCGATTGTTTTTAATCATAGCACTTTTCATAGATTACAAAGCAACAAGGGATAATGGCCCAGATCCAACAAAGGAAAATAAGCACTTAGAAAAATCACAGGAACAACTCTGCAATCCACAATGCCTGAGTTAGGTGCCTAGGCGGAGATCCTCAAAGATATTTAGGTTCCTAACTTCCATTAGTTTCAGGAGTGAGGTACCCAAATATGTTTAAAAATCTGTGCCCTAGGCTCTTTATAGAATACATAGGGAGAAACAGACACCTTGGAATATGATCCACAAAGCCACCATGTTAAGTGGAGAGCTGCCTAAACTAGCCAATGGGAGATGGAGATGAGAAGGGTCTATCCTAAGCCCCATCCTTCTCACAGAGATAAGCGCTTCAGTCCTGGCTGCAAGTAGGCACATATGTCTGCTAGCAATCCACAAACCCGGAGATGATAGGTGCTCCTCCACCTAATGTCTATGTGGGGCCCAATCTGTTAGGCATGCTCAGAGGCTGCCGCAATTTACCCAAAATCAGGGCTGGGGTGGGAGATAGAATGACAGGAGGCCCATCTCTTTTATAACCTTTAGTCCAGTGGTTAGGGTACTCACCCAGGATGTGGAAAATCCCCAGTTCAAGTCCTCCCTATACCAGGTGTGGAGAAGAGATTTGAACAGGGATCTGCCACCTCAAGGTAAGTATCCTAATCACTGGGTTTAGCATCATTTTAACCCTTTCTTTGGCCCAATTAATATTTAATTATTCAATTTTTAATTAAAGTGGAATAATTTAAATAGGAGAGCATGAGAGCGACCCACATCAGACTATCGCATAGCCCACTGGGCTAAAGATTATAGGGGGGTGCAGTACTCCCCCTCCGTAGGCCACGAGGCCTGCATCAGCCTACTGTTCACCAAGCTAGGACACTAGACTCTGCAAATCCTGCCTGAGCCCCCCTAGACTGTATTTGGGTGCTTTACCCCTGCCTGAGCCCCCCAAACTGTATTTGGGTGCTTTACCCCTGCCTGAGCCCCACAGACTGTATTTGGGTGCTTTACCCCTGCCTGAGCCCCCCAGACTGTATTTGGGTGCTTTACCCCTGCCTGAGCCCCCCAGACTGTATTTGGGTGCTCTACACCTGCCTGAGCCCCCCAGACTGTATTTGGGTGCTCTACCCCTGCCTGAGCTCCCCAGACTGTATTTGGGTGCTTTACCCCTGCCTGAGCCCCACAGACTGTATTTGGGTGCTCTACCCACACCTAAGCCCTAAGGACTTGTTGCCCCTCCCTGACTAAGGGCTGGGCTCTGAACTGCTTGTGGCTCAACCCTAACTACAGGCCCAAGCTAGAGACTCTTATCACCCCACCCTGACTAAGGGCTTGGGCTCCTAACTGTGTTTGCTACTCTGTCCTGTCTGCAGGCCCGAGCCCAAGGCTGTATGTTGCCTCGATAATTCCCCAATGGTTGGCGACACATAGGGACATAGTGAGACGAAATGGCCTCCCACGGACCCAGACTGGGGAGGAGGACCACCACCACCAACCCACTACAGTCCCATATCAGCCACTCCATTGTTTTGCCTTGGATCAATATCAGGTTGATAGGCTTAAAATTACTCCGTTCATTCTGTTTACCCTTTTTAAATATTAGCACAACATTACCTTTCTTCTAGTCCTCTGCAACTTCCCCACTGTTCTAAGACTTGTTGAAACTCAACATTAATGGTACAGAGAGCTCCTCTATCAACTCTTTTAAAACTTTTGCATGCAAGTTATCTGGACTTGCTGATTTTAAAAAGTCTGACTGTTTAGCTGCTACATAAGAACATAAGAACGGCCATACTGGGTCAAACCAAAGGTCCATCTAGCCCAGTATCCTGTCTTCCAACAGTGGCCAATGCCAGGTGCCCCAAAGGGAATGAAAAGAACAGGTAATCATCAAGTGATCCATCCCGTCGCCTATTCCCAGCTGCGTTCCCTCTAAGCTGCACGGTCACGCAGCCACCCAGGAGTGAATCAAGTACCACGCACTTGATTAGCAGAGCTGCACATAGCCATCAACATGTGTTCAGGTGCCCCTCCCCACACTGCTCTGATGCCTTGGAGTCCCTGGCCAGCTGCTCCAGGACCCTTCTGCTTGCCGTGCAGAGCGGAGTGGGGGAGGGGATATGCTGATGTCAGGGTGTCCCTCTACCCCCGCTGTCCCCCTGTCCATGTACTCTATCTCTGCAGAGCAGGGGTGTGGGGAGGGACAGGGCTCAGGAACAGAAGAGCTGATGGCAGCTGCTGCAGTCTGAAAAATGAGCTTTCTGGTGAGTGCCTTAAAGAGACAGCACATGCTCTCTCAGACTTCCCCAGCAGCCAGCACACACACATATACACTGTCTCTGTGTCTCACACGCACACACTCAGGCTCTGTCTCTTACACACACAGTCTCTTGAAAGGCCTGAATGTCAGAGTCATCACAGAAATAAAACTCCATTTCCAGCCAGAGGAGCCTGTGTGTACTCAGCCCCTCTGGAAAGCAGGTCTGAAATGGGGAGCAAGGACCTCAACCCAGTAACAGCAGGACTGGGCAGAGCAGGCCTGTAACAGGGTGCTTTCCCCTGGGCTGCACAGCCTGGGATTTAGCCAAGCTGATTACAGAATGAGCCCTACCTGAGAGGCACCACCATGTACCTTCCCCTAAAGAGCCAGACTTCAGCAGTGACAAAACCCAGCTGGGCTCTGAACTGGAATGAGAACTAGGTGGGAAGTTCAAAGCAGCAAGGGAAGCCTAGAGGGGAACTTGAGAAGAGAGGTAGGAAGTGCCCAGGGAAAACTGCAGCAGAGAAAGGAGCAGACCTAGCTGTAAGGTAGAGGGCCCTGGGCTGCTACCAGTGTCAGAGTGCGATGGGGTTCCCCTACTAGCCCCAAAGAACGGGGCGTACATGCATCTGGAGAGGGTTACCCCAAGCCCAGCAAGGAGGCTTCAAGCTGTGCAAGAGCCCCAGCAAGGGCAGAAGGATTTGTCTGTGGGAAGACCTCTTTGGACTTTTCGTGTGAGACCAGCTGGGTCCCAGAAGGGTGAACTAAAGGTGGTGACACGGCCGGAGGCTGAGCTACCAGGCAGAGAAACTGCCATGGTGCTGGAGGGACCTAGCTCAGCGAGAGGGCTGTGATTCCGTGCCTGGCTGCCAGAGGGAACATAACGACGAGTAGATTTGTTTATGATTGGGATAGTCATCAGGACTGAATTCCCCTTGTCATCCATGAGGGCTGATGGAAGTCTTGGTTGCTGAAGGAAGGTCTGTCATCCCAAGAGGGTGTATCGTGGGTGCACCAGACCAGCTTCCCCAGGCAGCAATTTAAAGGGTCTGGGGCTCCCAGCAGCAGCTGGAGCCCTGGGCCCTTTAAATTGCCGCCAGAGTCCTGCTGCCGGAGCCCCCAGATAGCGGAGGTGGCCGGGACCCCCAGGGCTCCGGTGGCAATTTAAAGGGCCTGCGGCTTTGCTGCAGTAGCGGCAGCTTATATATGGAGATATACCTATCTCATAGAACTAGAAGGGCCCTTAAAGGTCATTGAGTCCAGCCCCCTGCCTTCACTAGCAGGACCAAGCTGGAAGCCCCTGGCCCTTTTAATCACTGTCAGCGCCCCGCCGCCGCTACCCCAGGGATCTGGCAGCAGGGCTCAGGCGGTGATTTAAAGGACCCCTGGCTCCGGCCGCCACTACCGCCTCAGGCCCTTTAAATCTCCGCCCAAGCCCCGCTGCCAGAGCCCTGGGGTAGCGGTGGCAGCCGGGACCCCCAGGGCTCCGTCAGCAATTTAAAGGGCCTGGGGCTCCGCTACGGTAGTGGTGGCTGGGAGCCCCAGGCCCTTTAAATGGCTCTCGAGCCCTGGGGCTCCCAACCACCTCTGCAGCTGGTAGCTCCAGCAGTGATTTAAACGGCCCAGGGCTCCCAGCCGCCACTACCACAGCCGGAGCCCAGGGTCCTTTAAATCTCGATTTAAAGGGCCCTGGTCTCTAAAGACCCCACCCCTTCTGGTTGAGGTCCCGCCCTCTGCTCAAGACTCCAGAGACTGGTAAGTCCTTTAAGTTACTTTCACCCCTGCAAGATGGGGACAAGAGTTCTTTGTTTTTGGTGCACAGAAATAGGCCATATCAAAAGACACTGTCTGCTTAGGAAATTGCTGAGTGGCAAAAGGAGGGGCCAGGGCCCCAAGAAGGTAGAAAGAAAGGAGAAGGTGTCCTCTGGCACAAACACACGAGGCACACAGCGATGGCCATGGACCTTGCAGACCCTCAACCAACACACCCTGTCGGGTGCTGCAGGGAGGTGAAGGATTAAATGGTTGGCCCAGAGATGAATCAGGCTGAAGTAGGGACAAACACAAGGGTGGAGCAGTCCATGGTGGGTTCTCAGACCCTGACAGAAAAGGTTTTGGCTTATGCAGCAGCAGTAGCAAAAAGGCTACAGGAGAAGCTAGTGGCTTCAGAACAAGGCTCTGCAAGCAGCTGTCAATGAGAATGAGTGGCTGCAGGAAGAGCATTGGGATACTGAAGAAGAGAAGGATTGCCTCTTAATTCTGGTAAGCGAGCTGGCAGGGAAGCTGGAAATGTTGAGTGCCCAGGTTGTACATGTGCGTAGCCAGTGACACCAATGAGATGGCGAGGGATGAAGCTTGGACAAGAGTAGAACTGGTTTGGGCCGGATTTTAAGGAGGAGGGTATTGTTGTATCAACCAGGCAAGGTACTAACAAACTTCAACAGGACTTTATTTTTAAAGTGGAAACCTCTTTACCAAGCTGCTGCTGCTGCACCTTCTGTAACTCTCTCTGCCTCCTCAACTCCTCCCCCCTCCTTCCTGTTTCCTGTCCTTTCAGACTCCCAACAGCCAGTGCTCCCAGTTCTAATAATTACAAGCAACATCTAAACACCACAGGTATATAACGGGGTGCCTTGGCCTATGGGTTGCAAAGCCTGGAGCCAGGCCAAATTGATTACAAAGTTCAGTACAGGGCCTTGGGCCAGAAGTCCAGGGCAGGACTGGGTTCTCCCACCGTCCCCAAGAAAGAGGACGCACAAGGCCATAGAAAGAGCTACCAAGGCCAGCAAGGGCAGGCCAAGCTGAAGTCAGGCTGAGGAAGAGCCCCCAAGAGGGTGGAAGGCCTTGTTTCTGTTTAAGACATTTTTGGACTTTAGTTTGGGACGAGTGCGACCCAGGAAGCAATGGATAAAGGACAGTCACCTGACTGGAGGGCTGAGTTCCCAGCCAAAAAATACAGGATTGCCAGAGCGACTATCAGTGGGGGTGCTAGTCCAGCAAGAAAGCTGTGACACCAGGCCTGGCAAGGAAGGGGCACCTAGCGGTGAGTGAACTCTGTCACAAGTGTGATTCCATTATGGAAACAGCCTGGTATTGGAGAGTGGTGGGGAGCATAGGGAGATGGGAAGGGTTGCTGAGGCTGGGGTGGGGAGGTAGCTGTGGGGCTGGGTGGGGATTAGAGACAGGGCCCAGCTCTCCCACCTGGTGCCTCACTTTCTCCATCTCAAGTGGGGATAATACTGGCCCACATTTAGAAAGTGTTTGATCCTCTGTTCTTGCTTCTTAAATCCCTGCCCTCCTTGCTCCATACGGGCCCTCTGCCCTGTTCCTCAAACTCCCATGCCCATGTTAGTGCCTGTGTCCTTCCCCAACTGCAAGGTCTCATGCACAGTCTCCTGCCAGGAAACTGAAGTTGCTCCTAGATCCAGAACAGGAATCACAGTTCCTGTGCGCTGCCCTGCATGGAGTATAGACCATGGGCATGGGGAAGACCAACACTCACATCCAGGTAGATCATCAACCTATTCCTCTGTCCCAGGAGCAGGAAGGCCTCTAGTCCTTGCTCTCTTCGGTAGCTGGAGCTGCTAAGTTGGGGGGTGAGGTGGGCAGAGATGGGAACAGGCCATAGGATTAATCAACTGTCGGGGGAGACTCCCCCTCCAGGGGAGATGTTACCCCTCTGTGGGGAATCCCTTCCTTGCAGATGCAGTGCTTTGGTTCCTGGACTCTGCCAGGAAGCCCAGCTCCCATCCCTAGCAGCTTGGCTGTTCCATACCCTGCTGTGCACCAGGCCCTCTGCAGAGAACTGCTCTGGGCAAGGACTGAAGAGCCAGCTGTCACCCTGGCAGGTGTAGCCCCAGGTTCCATAACCCTGACCCCTGGTCTCCCTCCGCTGGCAGGCTCTGAACAAGGCCTGCCCAGAGACATGGATGCCAGGCTGAAGAGCCTGCTGCCAGCAACAAACTCCAGCACAAACTCCAGCACACCTTGGAGGTGAGCACAACGGGAAGGGGCATCAGGAATTCTACCTTAACCCTGGGGAGGCTGGGAAATGAGAGACTGGATGATCCACGTTTCCATTGTCCTCTGCTACCTGAGAGCCCGTTGGGCCACTCTTGGTCAGGGCAGACAGTGCAGTGCAGTGTTGGGGCCCTTCCTCTTTCAGGGACACAGGGAAGGCACTGGCACTTTAAAACCGGTCTCTGCCTGGTTCGGTTGAGCACATACTACAAGGCCCCAGGCCAGCTTGGGGAGTGAGAGCATCAGACCCCTGTGAGGCCCAGGAGAAGGTCCTCAGAAAAGAACACTGACTCCTTCCTAGGGAGCTGCTGAGATTCACAAGGAGGGAATCAGCCCTTCTCTCCCATGGACACAGATGACTGTAAGGATCAGGGGGTTGTCCTTTGTCCAACAGAGACCTGTCCTAGGTCTCACCCACAAACCTGGGAGAGAGCTGGGAACTTGACTGGGTCCCACCCCAGCATTTCCCTTGGTACACTCTCTTCTCCCCTCCCCCCTTGGCTATTTTGCTCTGGGTCTATGAACAGGAAACAACCTGGAACTTCTCCATCTTTGAGGTTCTGCTTAGGAAACCTTAGCCCCTGTTACCCTGCTGCCTGAGCAGGTGAGAGCTTTGCTACTGCCAAACTGTGTCAGCTTCCAGACACGCCAGCCTCTCTGCCTTGCCAGCAAATTCGTCAAGACTCTGCCAGACTAAAACTTGCCTAGCAGGTAACAGTCAGTGAACCCCAGTTCCCCAGAGACACCCCCTGCAGTGGCCAGTCCCCTTACTGGACACTCACAGAAATTATTAGGTTTGCTGCCTCCAGAGAGACAGGGCACACCTCAGCCTGTTATGTAGGCTGGAGACTCACACTTTACTTGAACACACAGCAGTGAGATAGTTTGGGAAGAGTAGTAACAAAGAACAGAGATTTAAGTGATTTTAAGCAAGAGAAAGAGACAAGTTTGGTTACAAACAAAACATGCTTTGTAGTGACTAAAACTGAATCTTAGCAAGTCACAATCTTTGCCACAGCAGTTTCTAGACTAACAGCAAGTTACCGGCATCTCCAGCCCTCTGGGCCAGGTGACCCAATGTTCCCACAATCAGAGGGTGCTGTTCCCTCTGTTCCCTAAGTGATGGAGAACTCAAATGTCTTTTGCTCCCCTTCTATTACCCGAAGTCCACTGTCTGTGCTTCCAGAATGAGGAAAACTTCCGGGGGTGCAGATTCAGTTCCCAAGTGTGCTCCCCAGGTGCCACTTGTTAGCTTGGTTGCTTTGTTTACGTTCGATGTCAATGTACTTTCATTGTCTATGGCTTACAAAGCTTGACCCAGACAGATGAATCCACATTCCTGTCTCTAAGCCAAACTTATTTATCAAGTCTGATCCCAAAACATAGTTTAGGAACCTATTTCCAGCACACATACACACTTCAATATACCCCACACGGACCTACATCACACAAGGATATTCTTGACCAGCACATTCTCAGGTTTCCTAACCGACCTTACTTGATGTCCCTGGATGCTACAATAATTCTCTATCGAATCAGTTGATTTAATAGCTTACTCTTTTCGTTTCAGACCCTCTGTTCTCCTGGACCATGACCGTCACATTTGTCTTCCAGGCCCTGTCCCAGCCTCTCACACAGATGTATCCTGCAGCCATCCCAGCTCAGGAAGCAGTGGAGACAGGTGATCTCATCCTGTCAAACCAAGCAACATGGGTCTCATTGGGGCTCAGATGGAAGATCCCATGCATCTCCTGGAGGTAAGAACCGTTCACTCTTCTGGGGCCTTTGCAAGAGAGGGCCCTGCTACATAGCCTGGCTGGGAACTTTCCCTATCCCTGGATCCTAGCCCTGGTTCAAAGATCTATTTCTCATCATGATATTCTCATTTTAGTCTCAGAGGATGTGTCTGGGATCCTGGAGACAGTTTCCTGCAGGAGGTTTGAGCGGGGAGAGATCACTGACTGTCATGACCCATGGGTCTTCAACCCAGGTCTGGAGGGTTCATGGGAGCAGCCACACTACAGCCATCCACCTGGAAGCCTGCTGACAACTGCTTACCTAGGACCCATGAAGTCCAGCCCAAGTTAGAGGCTCCACTCCTGAGGTCCTATTGGGGGAGTCCCAGAGCAGCTAATTGGCCCCCGAGCCCTCCTTAAGCCAGCAGCAGGAAGAGGACGCTGTCTGAACACCCGAGCTCCTCCCTCTTCTGGACCATGTGCTGTCTGTTCCTGCTCCTGCTACTCCAGCTTGATTTCCTGGCATCCAGACTCAGTGTGACTCGTGGCATCCGATTTGTGGTTCTGACTGCAATATTGTCTTTTGCTTCGGATCTTCCAGAATCCTGACCCAGCTGACTGTTGACTCCTGTCTTGTGAATGTGGACTCTGGCTCTGACCACTAGGTCTGGCTGCCCATGACCTGGCCGTGACACTAACTTGTGTATAATTTGTCCTTTTCTGCTCTCCAGCTCTGCTTGCTCCAGCAAGACACACCAGTACCTCAGCTCCCAGAGTCCTAGCTGCCTGCTATTCCAGGGCTGAGAGGTAGTGCTTCTATTGCCCCCTCTCCCACCACAGCTGCTTTTCCTATGGGAATCTCCCTAGACCAGAGGAGAAATCTCCTCTTCTCTTAGAATCAGTCCCAGCAGTAATTCCACCCATACTGGCCTCAGCTGAGTTACTTTCTTTACCTGGGCTCAGGGACCAGTTTTGAAAGTGGTGTAGGTGGGGGCAGAGGCTGAAGCTCCAGCAGTTCCCACCAGAGGACACCACCCTGTCTTTCTATGGTCTGACTAGGGCTCACCATCCATCCTGGAGCTGAACACCAGATGGGAGCTGATAGATTGTCCTTAGTGAGCCATGTCCTTGTGTGTGATGGAGTAATGTGCCAGAGAGGGCCAGGAGCAGATGCTCCACGCATGGCCAGGAACAGGCTAAACAGCCTGTAATGCTAGATGAGTACAACCATGGCCATACAGACACCCTGGTCATCCACGGGGACTGAATCTGGCCCTTCGCTACCAAGAGCACAACTCACTCCAACTTGAGTCATTACGGTAGTGACCCCTGCCAGCCCCTCTGAGGTGGGTCAGTATTATCCCTGTTAGCTGGGGCACCAGGATGGAAAGCGACTGGCTGCAAAGTCACCCACAACGTCACTGACAGAGGCAGGACTGAAGCACGGTACTGATACCAGTACAGCTCCAACCACGAGACCACACCCATTTCCAAAGCCAGAGAACCCAGGAACCCTGACTCTGACAGCCAGTCCTTAAATTATACGATCAAATGCCCTCCTATTTAGGAAGCCATAGACGGGACCATCTGCTGAGCCCCCCTCTGCAATGACACTGTCAGAGACCATTGCTAGTGGGTGCCAAGTGACTGAGAATCCTAGGGGCTGCCCAGTTGTGTTTCAGTGTGACCCACTGGGAGCCATGCAAAGAGTGCAGCATTGAAGAGATTCTCCTGCTCTAATAAAGGGTTTCTGTTCTCCTAGAGAGTCAGCCAGTGAGGCAAGCTTGCAGAATGTGAATGAGCCATTTGGTGATGGGTTGGAGGATTCACTATGTAGGTGGGGGCAGCTGTAGTGTCTTGAGTCCCCATGGGCCAAGCCTCCACTCCTGACACTCCAGGCTAATCTCCCACTGCTCTCAGTGGGGCTTTAGCTGCTGGGCCTGCATGCCCAGACAGAGGACTCAGGAATTTCCATCAGGCTGCTTAATGACAAATGCAGCCACCCAAAGAAGTGAAGAATGGAAGCGAAAGAGCAAAGCTGAACCATCCACTAGGCTCCTGCAATCAAGTGACCACAGAGGGGGAGAGAAGAGGGAGAGCTCGAAGGTGGCTGGCGGCTGTAGGGAGGAAAAGCAGTTTGGGAGCCAGGAGAATAGAAATAAATAGTTAATGAATACTGCGGGCTTTTGTCTTGTGTGGTGAAGGGTTTAAAATGGGTCTCTTTACTAAACTTTAAAATAGCTGTGTATGATTAAAGGGCAGGTCTATAAAGGTAAGAGGTCACTCTAGGGGCTTGAGGTCTCAGCTGCTGTCGCTACTGCATGCTTCTACCAGCTGATCTCAACTCACCACCCTCAGGTGGTAGCACTAGTGAGCTCTTGTCTTCTATTTCTAGACTAGCTGCCAGGAAAAGGACATGTTACATGTGGCCAAGGAAATAGAGAGGCATGGGGTCACTTGCAGAGTTGCCTTTTAATGCAACTCTTGTGGGGGAGCATGGCAGGGTACTGTGCACTCAGGGGCACCATTTCAGATTGGGGGGGGGCTATTTATCCATGATTCCAAGGGCTATTTAGGCACCTGAAAATTCGAATTTTTTGGCAGATAACTTAGCAATTAGCTGACAGGAGCACTGTATCTAATTTCTATATAAAAGAAAGAAAATTAAATAAATTTTAGACCCACTGAGCTCTAATACTAACATATTCTGACATCTTGTGGCAAGTCACTGGTTAAAATTTTAATGTATGTTTTTATTTTGTTGCTAACTCTGTGGAGAGAGAGACCCCATCAGGACTCCTGGGTTCTATCCCAGCTCTGAAGGGGGGTGGGGTCTAGTGGGTTACAGTGGAGGGCAGATACATCTGGGTTCTATATAAGAACATCAGAATGGCCACACTGGGTCAGATCAATGGTCCATCTAGCCCAGTATCCTGTCTTCCAATACCAGGTGCTTCACAGGGAATGAACAGAACAAGCAATCATTAGGTGATTCATCCCGTGTCGCCAACTCTCAGCTTCTGGCAAACAAAGGCTAAGGACATGCAGAATATGGTGTTGTATCCCTGGCTAATAGTAATTGATGGACCTATTCTCCATCAACTTATCTAGTTCTTCTTTGAACCCTGTTATAGTTTTGGCCTTCACAACATCCCCTGGCAAAGAGTTCCACGGGTTGACTGTGAAGAAATACTTTCTTTTGTTTGTTTTAAATCTGCTGCATATTAATTTCATTGGGTGACCCCTAGTTCTTGTGTTATATGAAGGAGTAAATAACATTTCCTTATTTACTTTCTCCACCCGTCATGATTTTAATAGACTTCTATCATATCCCCCCTTAGTCATCTCTTTTCTAAACTGAAAAGTCCCTGTCTTTTTAATCGCTCCTCATCCTGTTCCATATCCCTAATCATTTCTGTTGCCCTTCTCTGTACCTTTTCCAAATCTCATTTTTTTGAGATGGGGTGACCAGATCTGCATGCAGTATTCAAGATGTGGCCGTACCATGGATTATATAGAGACAATATATTATTTTCTGTTTTATCATCTATCCCTTTCCTAATAAAAGAAGAACAGGAGTACTTGTGGCACCTTAGAGACTAACAAATTTATTAGAGCATAAGCTTTCGTGGACTACAGCCCACTTCTTCGGATGCATATCATATCATATGCATCCGAAGAAGTGGGCTGTAGTCCACGAAAGCTTATGCTCTAATAAATTTGTTAGTCTCTAAGGTGCCACAAGTACTCCT
>NC_048299.1:105987824-106130212 GCF_013100865.1 Trachemys scripta elegans
CCCCCCCGCGGAGCCTGGGGTTACAATGGGGCCAGAGGCGCTTGGCTCCCGCCCCGCCCCCGCCCCCGCCGCCTCCTTACCCCCCTCGGCCGCCGCCGCCAGCGAAGCCGCCTCTATTGTGCGGAGGGCGCCCGGCCAGGAGTGATGACGCGCAATGCACGCGACCCCCCCCCCCACGCGACAGGGGGGCGGGGGGTACCATGCACCGGGGTGGGGGGTACCATGCACCGGGGCGGGGGCGGGGGGGATTGAACAGGGCGGGGGGGGGAATGAACAGGGGGGCGGGGGGTACCATGCACCGGGGCGAGGGGGGGAGAATGAACGGGGGGGGCGGGGGGTACCATGCACCGGGGCGGGGGGGGATTGAACAGGGCGGGGGGGGGATTGAACAGGGGGGCGGGGCTCCAATGCCCCCCCGCGGAGCCTGGGGTTACAATGGGGCCAGAGGCGCTTGGCTCCCGCCCCGCCCCCGCCCCCGCCGCCTCCTTACCCCCCTCGGCCGCCGCCGCCAGCGAAGCCGCCTCTATTGTGCGGAGGGCGCCCGGCCAGGAGTGATGACGCGCAATGCACGCGACCCCCCCCCCCCACGCGAGGAGCGGAGCCACGTGGGAGCCCGCGGGGCGCGGGACTTTCCCCCACGCCCGAGGAGAGACGCGGGGGACGTGAGGGTCAGAAGCTCCCCGCACTAAGGCCGCCCCCCGCGATAGCGCTCCTCTGTCTACACCACACACAGCCACACCGCTGGGGAAAAGCCCCTTTGAGTCCAGACCCAAACGGCATCCTCGCTGACAACGTGATTTCTTCAGCTGATCCCGGGGAGAAACAAACCTCAAAGCTGCTGGCTACGGCTCTGACTAAAGAAAGGGACAATGCAGAAGTGCCCGCAGACTTCACTGTCCCGGTCCCGGACTGTTTCTAAACCCATGTAACACGCGGGAATAAATCCCCTTCTGCGTCCAGCTCAGCCTCCCACAGCTGTGGTTCAAATTCGATTTTGTTTTCCCAGTTTGCTTTTACTCCCCCTTCAATCATGTGTCCGGCAGCTCCAGTTTTTCACCAAAGGGGTGGAGCCTGGGAGGCAAGCAACACTACAGAGGTCTTAGTTACCACAAATCAGCTGCACATAATAGAGAAGTTAGAGATGGACAAACTCTCAAGACACATCTTGTCTTCCCCCAGTCCCACCACCTGCCCTGGGTCAGTGCAGCAGTTTTCCTGTCGCATGTTCTCTGACCCGCTGAGCGCCAGTGCTCAATATATCAGCGATGTATTTTAGCAAGCCCACTGTGTTTTGTTCTACGTATCCAATAATTTAAGAATGATCAAGTTCCATGAGTAACAAATTATGTGCAGGTTTCAGAGTAGCAGCTGTGTTAGTCTGTATCCGCAAAAAGAACAGGAGGACTTGTGGCTCCTTAGAGACTAACACATTTATTTCAGCATAAGCTGTCGTGGGCTACAGCCCACTTCTTCGGATGCATGTAGTGGAAAATACAGTAGGAAGATCTACATACACACACACACAAACACAACATGAAACAATGGGGTTACTATAAGGAGAGTGATCAGTTAAGGTGTGCTATTATCAGCAGGAGAGAAAAAACTGTAGTGGTAATGAAAAATGGCCCATTTCCAGTAACTAACAAGGAGATGTGAAGAACTGGGGAGGGGAGGGAGCAGAAGAGGGGGGGGAATAAGCATGGGGAAATAGTTTTATTTTGTGTAATGGCCCATCCACTCCCAGTCTTTGTTCAAGCCTAATTTAATGGTGTCCAATTTGAAAATTAATTCCAATTAAGCAGTCTCTCATTGGAGTCTGTTTTTGAAGTTTTTTTGTTGTAATATTGCGACTTTTAGGTCTGTAATCGAGTGGCCAGGGAGATTATTTGCAGTGTATAATACTACATACGACTTCTATTTGTGGTGACCAACATTTACTAGCCTTGGAAATAACTGCTGATCTAGGCCTCAATCAACATATAATCTATATTCAGCCTCGAAAGGAGTCAATATCTGATTATTTCCACTATGAGCAGATCTGTTCCTCTTTAATTACAAAAAGAAGAACAGGAGTACTTGTGGCACCTTAGAGACTAACAAATTTATTAGAGCATAAGCTTTCGTGGACTACAGCCCACTTCTTCGGATGCAGATCATATCATATGCATCCGAAGAAGTGGGCTGTAGTCCACGAAAGCTTATGCTCTAATAAATTTGTTAGTCTCTAAGGTGCCACAAGTACTCCTGTTCTTCTTTTTGCGGATACAGACTAACACGGCTGCTACTCTGGAACCCTTTCCTAATGATTCCCAGCATTCTGTTTGGTTTTTTGATTATCACTGCACATTGAGCAGATGTTTTCAGAGAACTATGCACAATGACTCCAAGGTCTCTTTCTTGATGGGTAACAGCTAATATAGATCCCATCATTTTGTATGTATAGTCGGGATTATATTTTGCCATCTGCATTACTTTGCATTTATCAACACTGAATTTCACTGGCCATTGTGTTGCCCAGTCATCCACTTTTGTGAGATCCTTTTGTAACCCTTTGCAATCAGCTTTGGACTTAACTATGAGTAATTTTATATAATCTGCAAATTTTGCTTTATTCCTTTTTCCAGATCATTGATGAATTTGTTGAACAGCACTGGTCCCAGTACAGACCTCCATGGGACACCACTATTTACCTCTCACCATTCTGAAAACTGACCATTTATTCCTACCCTTTGTTTCCTATCTTTTAACCAGTTACCAATTCATGAGAGTACCTTCCCTCTTATCCCATGACAGCTTACTTTGTTTAAGAACCTTTGATGAAGGACCTAGTCAAAGGCTTTCTGAAAATCTAAGTACACTATATCCACTGGATTCCCCTTGTCCACATGCTTGTTGACCCTCTCATAAGAATTCTAGTAGATTGGTGAGGCATGATTTCCCTTTACAAAAACATGTTGACTCTTTCCCAACAAATTATGTTCATCTATGTGTCTGACAGTTCTGTTCTTTACTACAGTTTCAACCAGTTTGCCCAGTACTGAAGTCAGGCTTACTGGCCTGTAATTGCTGGGATCACCCCTGGAGCCCTTTTTTAAAATTGGTGTCATGTTAGCTATCCTCCAATCAACAGCTGCTGTTTAACATCCTGCTGAGTTACAGTTGGAATGGAAAGAATTTCTTTACCATATGATAGGAATATATCATCTAGCTTTTCCACAAATATAGAACAGAAATATTTAGTGAACATTTTTGTCTTTTCTACATTTTTATTGACAATTCTACCATTTTCATCTAATAATGGACTAATACCATTGTTAGGATTACTTTTGTTCCTAACATACTTTAAAAAAAAACCTTAATTATGCTAGTCATAGATTTTTATCTTGTGTTTCCCTAATTAATCTTCTACAATTCTTTTGCTTCTAATTTATATTCATTGCTATCAACTGCCTCCCCCCCCCCCCATTTGTGATGTTTTTTATCGCTGTTTTTACTTCCCCTACAAGCCATGTTGGTATTTTTTTAACCAGGGTAGCCTTCTTTCTCGATTGTGAATTTGGGGCATCTAGTAAAATATTCTGAAGCAGTTCTCAATTGCCATTCACATTTTTCTGTTTAAATTCTCTCTCTCATCTGATTTGGCTCATAATTGTGTTCAGCTTTGTGAAATTGGGCCTTTTAAAACACCATTGATCTATAAGCATTCAAGATAATTTGTTTCTGATTCATCAGTGACTTGGAAACAGGTAATGCCATTTTTGACTCAGACTGCCACTCTACGTCAAAAACAACTCCGGCCCAGTGTTTTGAAGGGGGCCTATTCGAAGAGCTCTTATTTACTGTTGCTATCTTCTTGACTTTGCCTTTTGTGAGCAAAGGCACTGTTCACATAATCAATCTGAATTCAAAACAAAATAGTGAAAAAACAGAAACAAGTCTAAAATGTCATCACCTGGAATATACGAGTTTAAGGAAATAGTATGCCACTGGGTTAGTTATTTCCATTTGCTACTTTTCTTTTTCTATCTCCACCTAACTGAAATGGTATCATGTGACCATTTATAATTCTGGCCTATTGCCAGGAAAAAAAAGGGGGCAATCGTTAACAAAAGCAAACAATGGGTTATTTTACATCATGCCAAGCTGCACTTTGCCTTCAAAAATGCAATGGCTGATCCAGCACCCATCACATTTCTGAAAACCCTCTAAGGAAGATTTACAACAGTTTGATTTCTCAAAAATTAAAAAGCAGGGGAATGAAACCTGTGAATTTTTGGAACAAAAGCTGTCTGAAATAGTGCCCAAAAGATTAAAAACAAAAAACCCCTTTTGAGATTGTGTAATAAAATCAGAGTCCTTCAGCTCTGGGCATTTTCCTTCACATTTTACTAGATCGTAAAATATTGCTGATTCTAGCAGTATTCTCCATAAGCATAGCTCTCTTGAAGAAGCAGGGAGTCTCAGTTCCAACGAACTGCTTTGATTTAACTAATACAAAGACACAAATGTGAGTTAAGAGACAAACTTCATTGACTGTTAATGACTCCTCCTTTGTGTTTTTGAAAATCTACCCCATATCAACAACATAGCACATGAAACTGGATTCAGAAATTTACTTTGAGAATCCCCAAACTCTGTATTTCTTTGGGTATGTCTACACTGCAATTAAAAACCCACGGTTGGCCTGTTCCAGCAGACTCGGGCTTGTGGGTCAGGCTAAGGGTCTGTTTAATTGCAAGGTCGACATTTGGGACCCTTCCACCTTGCAGGGTCTCAGAGCCCAAGTTCCTGCTGGAGCCTGAACATCTTCACTGCAATTAAACAGCCCCTTAGCCTGAGCCCCATGATCCTGAGTCAGGTGGTACAGGCCAACTCCAGGTTTTTAATTGCAGTGTAAACATACACTCTATGTCTTTTTAGCCAACTTCTTCCTGCCTCTGCATTTCCTGATACATACATGCAGTGTCCACAACATGGCGCTATGCCAAAATAAGCCTCTGGGATACCTGCTCAGACCAATAATCTCCTAGCCTCTGGTGTGTAAACAAAACAAGCAATATCAAAACTAAACATTAGAAAACTTAAATTGCAACCAGTCATCACAAATTCATATCCTTTTTATTCCTGAGCAACATTTTACCACTGCTACTTTAAAAACAGTGAGTGCACTTTTTCCTGTTTTGCTTTATTTTGTTGGGCCTGTGAAATGTAATCCTGAGGCCAAATCACAAAGGAAAATATTGAAAAGACAACATTTGCTAGCAGATACCATCATTTTCCTGCATGTTTAGAATAGGAAATAAATTTAGTATTTTAATTGTCATCAAGCAATACTTGTTGGTAGCTGTTGAGCTTTTTTATGGCCATTCCATAAGTTGTTCGTATGTAAAATAGGTCTACCTAGGAAGAAGCTGGGAATGAACAACGGGGGATGGATCACTTGATGATTACCTGTTCTGTTCATTCCCTCTGGGGCACCTGGCACTAGCCACTGTTGGAAGACAGGATACTGGGCTAGATGGACCCTTGGTCTGACCCAGTAGGGCCATTCTTGGTATAACACAAAAAGCAGGGGGCAAGGGCCTTGTGCTTAAGGCAGAGGCCTAAGACACAAGAGATATGCAACCTGTTGTACTACAGACTTCCTGTGTGACCTTGTCTGATAGGGTGTACAAACACCACAGTGGGCAGCAAGGGATTAAGGAACTGCTCTGGGCTCAGCCAGCCCCACTCCGCCCAACTAGTAGAAAATGCACCAACTGGAGGAGGAGCTAAAAGGCAGGGGAGCAGCCCACTTGCTGGCAGACCAGGGAAGAGAGCAGACCTGTAACTCCAGCAGAGAAGAGCTGAGGGAAAGGCAAATTCTCTCCCTAAAACAACTGCCTAAAGATCTCTCCCTGAGGGAAGGGAGGACCTGCTACAGACAGAAGGGAAGTATTCCTCTCTCCATCTCATATGAACTCTGGGTTTTGTTAATTTCCTTTGTTTTGTTTGGACAAGCCCAGCAGGGGAAAGTCTGAAGGCTGATCTGGCCCAAGAGGGTGAGCTACACTGTGGGAGGAGGCAGTTGCCACCTGAGAGAGAAGCTACTATGCTATGCACAGCCATCAGAAGGTGCCTTTTGGTGAGCAGACACCCTTCACGCCTTCTTAACCCAGACAGTGTCTTTGGGACAATCACAGGGAGGGTGATAGGAAGTGGCCTAGGGAGAGCAGCCTTAAGCACCCCTGGCTGTCAGATCAAAGGGCCCTGGGATGGAGTCTGGTGGAGTGGGAGGGCCTGAGCTCCCCTATCAACAACCCCCCTGAAACTCATGTGCCTAAGTCCTGACCACTAGGCTATGCTCCCCTACTTATCACACCCTGAGTAAGGACCATCACACCTTGGGTAAGACACTTAATCTCTCTGTGCCTCAGCTTCCCACCTGCAAAATGGGATGACAACACTTCTGTTCTTTTACCTTCTGTCTGGCTAGTCTCTTTGGGTCATAGGCTGTCTTATTACCTGTATCAGTTTGGGGCTTCTTGGTGGTACTGTATCTATGAATATTTGTTATGCTTTATTGCCTTGTTTGGAATCTTAATATTGTTAGACACTATTAAAAACTATAATTACAAGAAGCCACAATTTAGGATATACACAGCTCGGCTGCATGTGGAAATGCTTAATGATCTGCATATAATGTTGACGTGGTTACCAGCTGATGGAGCAACATACCTGTCTGAAATGGCAAATTGAAAAGCCTGAGATTTCCTCTTAGTTGACTCTCTTTACCCACACTTTACTTTTTGGGGAAGGGAGGGGTTGTGGTGGGGGAGAGAAGAAAAAATTGACATAAAATAATTTTGTGTTTTAAATTAGGAAAATCACATATCCTCTCTGCTGTAAGTGAATTTAGAGATGGTGGGGCTCAGGATTTAAAGAACTGCCTTCTGTTTATACTACCTGGATGGGATCCAGGTTCCTATTTCTCCTCTCCTCTATTCAGTGCTAATTTCACCACTGCCACATTCCCACGTGACCACATGGCACTGCTGCACCCACTGCTATGTTACCATTGGAAGTACCGAGACTTTAGAGATAATCCAGAGGTCCTAAGAAATCTCCCACCTCCAAATCTGAATCACAGGCCAAAAGTGTGAGTTTAGGCAGACACATGCAGCACCCATCTGTATTAAAGTGGAAACTACCTACCCTCTCCCTACATTTAAATAACACCTCCAAACAGGGCCGGCTCTGGCTTTTTTGCTGCCCCAGGCAAAAAAGCCTCCGGCCGCCCCCCTCCCCCCCCAGTGCGGCAGGGGAGGGCGGCCAGAGCGCCGGGGGGAGGGCGGCGAGCCCCGGCCGTGGCCCCGCTCTCCCCGGCGGCCAGAGCCGGAGCACCGCGCCACCCCCCTCCAGGTGCCGCCCCAAGCACAAGCTTGGTGGGCTGGTGCCGGCCCTGCCTCCAAAGTTTAAAAGGTACCTACTTATGTGACCAATATAATCATCTAGTGACCCACCCTGTGAAAGAGTGCTGGAACACTGCTAAGAGATGCTGGTTTATCCCTGCTGACTAACTCATCTGAACAGGTATAGCTTACTAAATCCACTTGCTTAAAAAGGAGATGGGAGTGTGCAGAAGAAACTGGGATTCTGTTCACTCAGCTGGCAGCGGGTTGAGCAGGGCCAGCAGTGGGCCAGCTCCTGCCAGCCGGGGTCCCAACTGCCAGCCCCGCTCAGCCCTCTGGGGTCCCAGCCAGCTCTGCTCAGCCTCCTGCTGGCCTGGGTGAACGGTCTGGGGTTCCGGTCTGGGGTTCCGTTCACCCAGGGTTCCATCCGCTGGCCTGGGATTCGGTTCTCCCAGGCCGGCAGGAGGCTGAGCAGAGCCCAGCCGCTGGCCCCACTCCATTGCTGGTCTAGGGTCCCGGCCACCGGTTCCGCTCAGCCTCCTGCTGGCCTGGGGTTCCGTTCACCCAGGCCGGCAGGAGGCTGAGTGGATCTGGCGGCCAGGACCCTGGCAGGCAACAGGCTGAGCGGGGCTGGCGGCTGGGACCCCGGCTGCCAGGAGCCAGCGAACGGAACCACAGACCGGCAGCGGGCTGAGCAGCTCAGCCTGCTGCTGTTCTGGGGTCCCGGCCACCGGCCCTGCTCAGCCCGCTGACGATCTGGGGTTCCGGCTGCTGGCCCCTTGCCAGCCAGGGTCTCAGCCACCGGCCCTGCTCAGTCTCCTGCTGGCCTGGGTGAATGGCAGGAGGCTGAGCGAAGTCGCCAGCTGGGACCCCAGCTGAGTGATCGGAACCCCAGGCCGGCAGCAGGCTCAGCAGTGGCCGGGACCCGCAGCCTGCCATAAAAAAAAAAAAAAAAATCAGCTCGCGTGCCACCTTTGGCACACGTGCCATAGGTTGAGGACCCCTATTCTACTGTAGACAGTGTATACTACGTATACTGTGTGTACTGTAGTTTATGGTAATTTTCACTATACACGATTTTCCTCTTACGCACTGACCTTAGAACCTAACCCCCACGTAAGATGTGACTCCACTGTATTCATTTTTGAAAATTTATAAGCAACGATGCTCCGGGGGAGTCCAAAATGAAAATTTCACCTAGGGTGCAAAATATCCTTGCACCGGCCCTGGATACTGTGTCAACTGATCCCCACAGTCTCCAACCTACCTGGGCAGTACAGCAGACATGGCCCTGTCCACTAGCTCCTCTCCACTCCCTAGCCCTGCCACCACTTGCTTACCCCCCCCTTAAGGCTTAGCCCTCTTACTTTTAAAAATGATTGCTTGCCCCTCTCCCCCCTCAGGCTTTTCTGGCAGCCCTATTGCCAGGTTCCAGTTTTAGACTGGAAACTCCAGTAGAAAACGGGATCCAAGTGTCCGGTTAGCAGTGCTGGCTGGAAATTAAATGTCCGATTATAGGAGTAACCACATTAGTCTCTGCTCCTCCCACTCCCAACACCCACCTCAGAGGGCTGGAAGACAACCTGTCCTGCTGCTGCAGGAGGAGGGGCAGCTCAGTGCAGAGAGAGACAAAGAGAACGGGCTAGAACCAGGTAGGTATCCGCTCTATGTGGGCAGGAGTGGTGGTGGGGATCCTGTTTACCCCCTCCCCAGTCCTGCTGTGCTTGCAGTTTACCCCTGACCCCTCCCTTGCTCCAGAGATCAACTCTAGCTCCTGCCCCACTGTGCTTTTACCCCGACCCCTTTTACAATCATTCCCCAGGGGGGCCCACAAATATGTTTGGTGCCGGGCCCACAAAAAGTTAATCCGGCCCTGACCACTCCAGATGGGGGGAGAGAGCCAGTGAACCAAGGGAACTGGCTTCAGCATGCACATGCATGTGTGTGCATACTTTGCCCCCCCTCTCATATAGCAGTCAGCTGAAGCTCTCTAGAAGTGGGGGGGCTACTGGTGCCCAGACCATGGCCACACCCATGCTCTGTTCTGAGGCCCTGCCCTTGCTCCACCTCAGCCCCCTCCGCCTGCCACTTGCTCCTCTCCGCCCGGGAGTATTTATAGTACCAGTGTTTTCTGAGGGAGGGGAGGAGTGTGTAAGGAGGGTGTGTGTGTGTGTGTGTGTGAAGGACTAAGTCAGGGAGAGGGAGCATGGGAGATGCATAAGTTCAGATGTGTAGGCCTTTAACAGCACCTGGTGGAGTTGCAAAGGTTGGAGTTGGATTTTATTTTCCTGAAAGAAGCCTCAGTTTTCAAGTGTTTGGGCATATTGTCACAAAGGGATGCTTCTTGGAACAACTAGCTTGCAGACAACTTAAGTGGAGACTCTCTTCTCTGCTCAATCCTAAGAACCACTCAGGAGATGATTCACTCTAGCGGAGCCGCCAATAATAGTGACCACAATAAAATTAAGTTCAGCATCTTTGGGGGAAGAATCATAGCAAAACTAACATAGATACTGAACTATATTAGCAGTGATTTCAAAAAACAAGGTAGCTAGTCTAAAAGGCCCTGATATCAGAAGTGAAGAAATTAATTTTGGCAGAGAGGCTATTTAATCCAACTATAACAAGGTCACAGAAGGCCTGCATAACTGTAAAGAATACAAAGGAGGAAGCAGTGTAAGAAAATGTTTTAGATGGGGAACGAAGCTTCAGAGATCTTAGCTCACAGCCCTTGCGTTCACAATCACAGAGCTCCAATCCGAGTTACATGGGGTGAAGAGTGAGCATGCTGTGGATCTTCTTCCCCAAATCCACACTTTTAGCATCCCCTGACAGAAGGGGGGAGCACCATGGCCTTATGTTTATTCTGTGACTGCACTGTTAGCGTCTCATATTTCCTTCAGTGACAGATTCAACTAAAATTGCCATATGGAATTTTTCCTCATTTCTTAAAAAAAAAAAAATTAACTCCCTGGGCTGAATCTTTTTACACAACAGTTTAAATTAGAACAAATATTTACAGCCCGCTTATAGTCCTGAAAACAGGATTTTAAAAGACATGACAGACTGTTGACGTCACTAGGCATAACCCTAAGTAACTCAGGAGGGTAGAAGGCCACAAAGTGTCAATGAAGCCTTCCTGCATTAGGCCTAAGTGAACCAAACTCTATCCTTCCATGTTTAAACTCTAATCAACCTCAAAAGCCAGGTGCAATTGGAATATGTAAGCAACCAATTATCTGTGTGCAACCCCCTGCTCAAGCGGTAATAATGAGGCCTGCATGTTTCAGGCTGAAGGGAAAAAGGACAAGATAACGGTTTAAAGAAGTTACTAACAAGCTAGGCTTATAGATGCCAAGAATGACTTAACTGCTTAAATGTACTTGCTATTTGCTTAGTAATTGTTACCAGGGAAGGGAGGGGTCGAAGGGGAGAAAGGGAGGGAAAAGGGGGGGGGGGGTGAGGCTTAACTGCAAAATGTATAAAAGAAGAAAAACTGTTTCTGTTAGTGTGCTTGATCTGAGACGTGCCTGTCTCCTAGCACCGCTTTGGGATCCCAAATAAACTTTGTTTGCTTCTCCCCCTGGTGTGTTTATTGGCATGAAGCACACCGGGCAACGAACCCTGCTGTTGCTTTGCCTCGGGCACTCTGTGCTGGCAACAAGACCTTTAGCTATTGACACTCACATTAAAAAAATGGGAGTACTTGTGGCACCTTAGAGACTAACAAATTTATTTGAGCATAAGCTTTCGTGGGCTACAGCCCACTTCATCAGATGCATAGAATGGAACATATAGTAAGAAATATATATACATACAGAGAACATGCAAACTAGATACCATTAACTTGAGTTTGAATAGAGACTGGGAGTGGCTGGGTCATTACACATATTGAATCTATTTCCCCATGTTAAGTATCCTCACACCTTCTTGTCAGCTATCTAAAATGGGCCATCTTGATTATCACTTCAAAAGGTTTTTTTCTCCTGCTGATAATAGCTCATCTTAATTAATTAGCCTCTTACAGTTGGTATGGCTACTTCCACCTTTTCATGTTCTCTGTATGTATATATATTTCTTACTATATGTTCCATTCTATGCATCTGATGAAGAGGGCTGTAGCCCACGAAAGCTTATGCTCAAATAAATTTGTTAGTCTCTAAGGTGCCACAAGTACTCCTGTTCTTTTTGCGGATACAGACTAACATGGCTGTTACTCTGAAACCTGTCATTAAAAAAATGTATTGAGATTTCCAGCAGAATAATTATACGCATGTACATTCAGTGATTAATGAGCCTTTTGAGCAGAGATAAAACCACCAATTCGTACCTTGTGAGTTTCATATCAAGGCCGACAACCCTGCATAAAAACAACAGGCAAAATTCTGCACTGACATTACAAACCGTGCAATACCATAGACGTCTCTGGAGTTGAATTTGGTATAAGCCAGTACAGGATTTAAAGTTACCTTTATCCTTATGTCGTCCTTACATTATGAAGCAGCTGGTTGGCCTTCTTGCTGCTTTTTGAGTGAACCTGCTCAGATAAAGAAGGTATCAATCTCCTCTAGGTACGGTTGTCCCAAACTCTAAAGGAACCCCAACCTACTTTAAAAGTTTTTAAAGGTCATGTAAGTTTGATTTTTGTTGTTGTTTTGGGGCCAGATCCTTATCTGGTGTAAGTAAGCGAAGTCAGTGGTGTCCTCCCTATTTAAGCTGAAGCTCTGGCCCTGTGTGTTTAAATGATCATGAACGTCTGCATTTCCTAATTTCAAACTACACCAGAAACAGAGACTGAAATACCACAAGAAAGATTAGTCTTCAAATATTTAAAACACAGTGAAAACTAGAATCTACTGGAAATGTTATGAGAATTTGTTTTTCATGAGACTCCAGCCCAATTTCCACACCGAAGATGTTCAGATAAGCTTAGGCATGTGACTGAACCTGTAAACCTTTTGAAGTTTGCCCATTACTATCATTTTACCAGTGTACTGCTGGCTTCTGTCACACTGAATTCATTTTTGCAGAACTACTCATCCCTGAAAAACAGCAAGAAAATGATAGGAAATTGGAGTCCAAAATAGAAGCTGGGGTAGTGTTTACAGACAGAACAGCCTAATAGAGAAATAGGACTACAGATTCAAGGGCAGGTCTCTCTAAACTGGGACATTTGATAAATATGGTGATAAGTATGTGCCATTATTAAATCAGCTAAACTATAGTGAATGTTAACCTGTATTATAATGTAACTCACCTTACACAGAACTATAGCAGTACATTTCTCTATTTTATATAATTAAAGGAAGATCTTGTAGCTAGAGTCCAGGCCTTGGAGTCAGAGCTGGGTTCTAGCCCTGGCCCAGACACAGACTGCCTGTGTTATCTTTAGAGCCCTGTGTGGATGCAAATTTATACCCATGGATGCAGATATCTGTGGATATAAATTGGTATCTATGGATAGCCCCCTGCCCTGTCCTCTGGCGCAGCTTTACAGACCCAAGACAGTCATGCAGACAGCTGCATGGAAGGGCTGGGTGTGGTACAGCTGTACCAGAGGTGCTGCTGGCACTGGGCTCTGGCTCCCGGAAGCAGCGGCCCCATGTTCTGCTCTTTCGCCACTGTGGTTCCCGGGAGAGCTCTGCGGTTCCACAGATACCGACTTATATCCGCAGATATACACATCCGCGGATATCAATTTGTATCCGTGCAGGGCTCTTGTTATCTTAAGCAGGGCACTTTACCTCTCTGTGCCCAAGGTTCCCCCCCCCCGTCCACCTAAAATTTATTAATAATGCTTCCCTAACTCACAGTAGTGTTGTGAGGCTTTATTCTTTCATATTTGTAAAGCACCTTGAGGTCCTCTTGGATGAAAGGTGTTAGGTAAGGAATAGAAGAGAAAAAGGCTTATTAGTGCCCTCCCACTCACTGTGGTACTTAGAAAGCACCCTTTTAACTTTTTGGAATTTTGGAGATGGGGAATGGATAGAATTATCATCTTTTTCTTTGTAATTGTGACATGACAAACTGGCTGGGTACACTACAGAGATGAGTTGTTAACATCATTGCTAGGTTGGGCAGCTTGGCTACTGTCTGAACTGGAGATATGGGAAGCCTAAGTTTGAGACCGAGGGCATACTGGCTATTTTTTGTGAGTGGTGGTGTTCTACAGTAGCAGCAGATAATCCATACTGTTTCCCTCCGAATTAAAACATTAGTGATTCTTATGAAATCTGCACCAGTAATATAAGGGGAGTACAGTGACAAACATGCAAACCACAGAATTCATACGTCCAGCTACGGAAAAAAGCAGGACATGAATCAACTTCACCACAGAAAAACTGCATGTAAATACACACAGTGAATCAACCTATAAAAATTAGAGGCAAATGACTGCCACTGTCTCCTTACATAGAATAAGGTAGTGTTTTCTCTCCCAGGAGTAGTGGTTAGGTTACTTCTTAATGCTGATGGTCTACATACACACACACACACACTCTCTCTCTCTCTCTCTTTTTGGGAACTGTTACTGAGAAGATTGTGGCAAGCTGCTCTTGGTGTTATTTGGGTTCTTTGATTCATTTCCATCCAGCTTTAGTTCTGGGTATGGTATGGAGACACCTTGGGGTAACTGATCAAACTGGTGCTGGACAAAAGTCAAATTTGATTCTTTTAACTTTGTCAGCAGCCTTTGATACCACTGAGGTTAAGATTTTTTGGATTCATTTGTGAACCCTGGCAGGGTTGAATGGAGTTGTTTAAGTGATTCACTTCCTTTCCTTCAGATGAACCCCAGAGGGTAGTTCTGGGCAATTTCTCATCTGTACAAGGGGCTGTTTCTAGAGGAAGTGCTGCGTTGTCCCATTAATTCAGTCCTCCTGGTCAATACATATACGAAGCCACTGGGGAGATCAGAGTGCAATAGCACTAATATGCTTTATTGACACTTATCTCTATTATTATTAATTGGAAATCATTTGTGTTACAGTGGCGTCCACAGTGCTAGGCACTGTGCACAGATAAAAGAATACACAGTCCCTGCCCCTAAGATATTACAAGCTAAAAAGACACACAGACAAAGGGTAGGAGAGAGGCATTAAGCACCCAGAGTCCTAAGGGTTCCACCACTACTATTATTGAACAGGCTAATTTGTTGTAGGTGTTGCAATTGAAATGGGTCTTGAGAAGTGACTTGAGCCTAGCTCTGAAGACCCTGCTGAAAGTTGGCTCTGAATCCAGGCCTTGTATGTCAGGCCGTTCTCTACTAAAGAGGAAAAGCCTGTTCCCACTGTTCTGACTGAAGGAATACCAACACTTGGTTACTAATCTATAACTATTAAAAAATATTTACAATTTCTTGTGAGATCTCACACTGGGCCATGGATACTGTCAGTCACTGTTTCCATTGCAGGAACTCATTGGTGAGAGGAGGATGAAGGGTAACTGTCTCATTTCCTAATGGCACTATCTGAGTGGCACAGCAAGGTTCTGTGTTTACTGTTTCACAGTGATCCCAAATTGTGTGCTCTATTTCACAAGCAAAAGGTTATTTCTCCTCACCCCACCAGTCCTGACAGCTCAACCTGAGCTCTGAGAATCAGCATGGATTTTGGCTTCTCTCACATTACCACCAGTATTAAAGATTTTGCGGGCCAAGTTCTGCCCTTGGTTACTCCGGTGTAACGCCTTTGTCTATTGCTAATGTGCAAGCTACAATAGAATCCAGCTCACTCTACCATAATCTACAGTCCTAATAGCAGTATGACGTTTCAAAGGTATTATTTTGGTCAAAGTCTGCAGTCTCTGTGCATACATGGAGTTCAGACCTGATCTAAAATATATTGGCATGAATAGGAGTCTTACCATTGACTTCAATGGGCTTTCAACTAGGCACGTCTTAAGTAAGAGGACATTATTATTACCTAATTGTTTTACAGAGCAGCCTGAATTTTAACGTTTCTCCACTTTGAATTGGCCCCTTACACAGCATCCCACACAAAACTCACTCCTTGCTGGCAATGTCTGTGCAGTATATGTGCCACCAGTCAATTTCTCCCAAAGCTACTCCTGGCTGCACACTGCATTGTTTTCACTCATCCTCAGCAGCGGAGTTGGACGTTTTACAGTGGAGCGATGAAACAGAATGGCTGCTAGGGAAACAAAAACCCTTCGATCACGCAGCAGTGCAGAGCTTGAAATATGTAAAATCAGGCTGGGAGGAGGGTGAGGGATCTATAAAAATAGCTTTGAAGAGCCCTACAGACTGAAAATTGCCCATGACTCATGACCCCCTCTGTCAGTGACATCGATGGTTTCTTTGCCCTGTAAAAGAGATATCCCCATCCTCCTGAAAAGTGCAAACGTCCATTTCTGTAAATTGCAACTTGATAGTCTGTCACCTGATGTGACACTGGGGGCACAACTAGTATTACTTCAATGCAATCACAGGGTGGAAAAGTTAATAAAATATATGTCACCCAGAAACCAATTGTACCTGCAGGGTAAGAAAAGGTCACGCATGAATGCCTGAAAACTGGACATGCAGCATAAAGTGTTGATTGAAACCTGTTCTACCCTTATATATGACCAGTTTGAGAGTAAACAGAGCCAGCACTCAAGGAGAAGTAAGTGTTGTTTTTTAGATTAATAAACTTGGCTAACTTTTCTTCATTATTCTCCTAGAAACCACTGACTGCCTGGCTAACTTTTCAGACAGATCAGTTGCTCCTTCTCCCTTGCTATGAATTAAAAATGTTCCCTTTGGTAGTTTTTAAAAGAAAGAAAGTAATAGAAACTGCTGGATTTTTCAAACTGTGAAACCACAGAGAATTTGGGAATCGGCTCTCTGAATTTCAAAACAAATATTATTAAGCTCTGGCAATATGGTCAATTTGTTCCGTAATGTTAAAAATACAACTATGATGCAATTCGATTTCAATAAAGTGCTTTCCTACAAAGTGTATCAAACATTTTACCGGATTAAAGATGACAATATTGTAAACAGTGCTCACAGTACCTGGTGGTATATCACACTCAGAAGAAAGATATGTAAATATAGTTTATGATGAAAAAGATGAAGTATTCATAAGGCCAACAAATGAGATGGGAATATCTAAATTATTATACTAATGCCCATCACTGAATACCCGTAATATCATGGGAGAAAAGATGCTTTCAAACGAAGATTTAAGTAGAGCAGATCAAGGGAACTTCGATGGAACTGTATTCATCAAAACCAAAATGCTTCACAAAAATCAGGTTGATTTTGCTGGAATTTCATTTTGGAAAAAGACCAGGAAAATCGTTCCAATGACATTGAAACATTGTATTCTGACACAATATGTTTCAGTTTTTCATGTTGAAATGGTTTATTTTTTTTTAAAAAGTTGTATATTATAATACAAAATAAAGTCAAAATTGAAACAAAATGGTTTGACTGACCCAAAACAAAAAAAACAATTTAAATTTTTTCCTTTGCAGAGAATTTTGAAATATGTGTTTTTTTCCATTTCTGTTTTGAACAAGGCCAAATTTCAAAATCTCAAAATCCTTCACAAAACAGAACTTCTATCCTCTGCATGGCTCTCGATTTAAGTCAGATGGAGAACAAATGGGGCAGAAGGTAAGGTGCTCCAGATCATAAAAACTACTGAGAAGATTTTTGTACTAACACTAGCAAGATTGTAGAAAGGCACAGAGAGGTCTGTGATTGAAATATGACCATTTACATCAAATATTGCCACTTTTACACAGTTGCAACAAATCTTGTACAAAGCATGCCATGTAAGGTGTCAATGGAAAAGTTATTATATGCTAAATATGATTATCCTGTTTATATGCACGTTTCATAAGTTATGAATATTGGCCATATACCTGATTCACCATTGTGTTTGTTCCTGGGGTAACACCCATAAGGTAGGGTACATCCAGTCTAGCCAGCACATTGTGCTGATTGCTTGATTGCCCATTAAAGACACTTCAGTCTCACTATCGGCCATAGAAGAAATTCATTCCACCCAAATAAGTCTTTCTGTGGACAGCTTACCACAGATATGGCCAATGGCTGTCCCTATGAGCCAGCGAGCCATGTAATGGTATGTGACATGCTCATATGATTCTGGACTCCATCTTGTGCCAGTAATTTTCCACAAATTGTGCTGTGAGCTTTGTTGGAAACAGAAAATTTCCAGGCACATGGCAAAGGGTATGAAAGACCCCTGGAATGACACCATTTTGCCTCTTTCCTGCTCTGATTCTCTGGACTGTGTATTTATACAACTAAAAAGAGCATTTGAATTATGGACTGAGGACCTTTCAGTCTTTTGGACGTTACCAGAGATTTTACAATCCAGCAGTCTATAACAACACTGCTTCAAACCTGATATAAGAACATTGCAATTACTGTAAGTATGTGATCTATTAACCATTTTAACTCTCGTCTTTATTAATAACTCTTTAGATTTTAGTTATTAAAGGATTGGCAGCAGTGTGAGTATTGGGTAAGAGCTGAGTTATATACTAACCTGGCTATGTGTCTGATCTCTTGAGATCAGAAGAACTCTTTGTTTGACAAAAGTGGTGTTCAATAATCATTCAAAGTCTAGTGTCTTGGTTGTGCAATAACCTCTCAGATGCCTAAGGAGGCTTCATTTTTGACTTCTTGTTAACCAGTGTGGTGAGACAGATGTTTACTTTTGTTACTGGCTTGGTATATCTAACGACAGAATAAACACCAGTTTGGGGTGAGTCTGCCCTACATCTTTAGCTGTGACTCACTGTGGCACAGTGACAGTAACTGCACACTTAATTATTTGTATTCAGTAGTGCCTAGAGTCTCCAGCTGAGACATGACTATTTTGCAAGCTGATGACAAGACACATAAGAAACAGTCACTGTCTCACAGGGCTTGCAATCTAAACTGACAAAACAGAAAGGAAGGTTTTACAGATGGTGAACTGAGGGCTTGTCTACACTTAAAACACTGCAACAGTGCAGCTGTGCCACCATAACCCTTGGATGAAGATGCTCTCTGCACCAATGGGAGGGGTTTTCCCATCGGCATAGATACTCCACCTCCCTGAGAGGCGGTAGCTAGGTTGACAGGAGAAATCTACCTAGTTTCCTAGTGTAACCCAGGCCTCATGCACAGTAACTCTAAGGCTCAGATCCACAAAGAAACTTAGCTTTTGCAACACTGAGCATCATAGTGTCTCGCTTTTAGGTGGCTGGAACAACCCTGTGATCCACAAAGCCTGAGTTAGGCACTTGGGATCCATATTCAGTGAAGGGGGAGAGAGGTGCCTTAGAATGTGATCCATTAAAGCCAGCACACCGTACAGCCTCCTCACCTAGCCAATGGGAGATGCTGACAACAGGAGAGCGTTCCCATCCCTCTCTCAGAGATAGGGACCTAAGTGCGGGCTGCAAGGAGGCACCTCTTTCTCGTGGTGATCCATGACCGTGAACCTGCCACCTGACTCCAGGCAGCTTAGGGAACCTAGGGTATGGCTTGCAGGAATAAGTTAGATGCCGTTTTCACTCCACATAAACTGGCCAGAGAAGGAGTGGGTGAGGCCCACCTTACAACTCTTACCCCTGTGATCAGGGCCCTCAGCTGGGCAGTGGGGGATCCAGGTTCAATTTCCCTCTCTGTCCCACCTCTCAGGAGAGTGCTGTAACCACAAAGCTATTGGATATTCTGATGTGGCATACCCTCAGTCTCTCCCATTGAAGCTGTTCCACTGTGGATAAACAATCAGAGTGACTGGAGCAGGGGGAATGGACCCAGAGTTCCCCCATCCCATTGGAGCACAGCATCATTAATGGTCTTCCTCCCTCCCAATGACACTTTAAGTATTTGATAAGCCAGACCGAAAGCATTTTAAATATCGGCAAAGAGTTGGGGAAGAGGAAATAGAACTGTCTGACATTTTTCGGATGAACATTTAAAAAAAAAGGCAGATTTGGGTTGACTGAAATATTTTGTGAACTCATGTTGAATTTGCTGAATTATTTTGGTTGAAAACAAAAAAGAAAAAATCAAAATGGTCTATTTTGACACTTTAAGAACAATATGTTTTGACTTGAAATGATTTTTCATCTTGAATTATGCTTCAATTTTATTTATTTCAAGAAAAGGTTAAAACAAAACAAAATTTTGTTCAACCTGAAATAAAAAAAAAAATCAGCTTTTGGTTCACCAAAAAAAATTCTTTTCGAGTCAACCCAAACTAATCAACACCCCCACCCCCCATTTTTTTTGGCTCAGCCTCCAAACTAAAAAAAATGATTATTTGTACAGCTGTATGTGGTAATGGCTTTAAATCCCACCTCAACAAAAACTATTGTGTAGACTTGAGAGGATGTTTTTAAAAATCAATGGGTCAATTTTAGCTTTATGCTCTGGTTAGTTTGTGTCACTTTCATGCAATGCAGCCATCAATTGGGGCCTTAGGATCCAGGTGGTGTCTCACCCAGTGCCACAGGGAATGGGGTTGGGTGAAAGCTTCAACGAGTACCCAGCCAGAGACTCCAGCAGAAACAACCAAAGCAGGGCCCTTTGGCAAACTTTCTAACTTTTGACTGGACTTTCTCTGCCCTGTGCTGAGTGCCTGTTTGCTCCAACTCATCCTCTTCCCCAACCCTCATAGTCCCTTCACCTCAGAATCACTCCTTTTACCCTCCTCTCCCCTTCAATGCCCTTCTTTTTAGCCTATCCCCTCCGAACTAAACCCACAAAAAATATTGTGACACCAACATGACATTTCCTGCTGTCACATTGGTCACTCTGAGTACGAATGCTACTCCATCCCACGACCTAGGAAGTGCTTCAGGGCAGGGACCCTCTCTTTGTTCTGTGTTGGTACAGCACCTAGCACAATGGGGCCCTAGTCCATGAGTGGGGCTTTAGGTTCTATGGTAATAGAAATAAATAGTGGGCTCAAAGAAACACACAGGGAGAGTAAAGTCATTTCTGGAGCAGGTAGAAAGGAAATGTGTAAACACCAGCAAAAATACATGAATCAGGTGCGATGCCCACTGGCCCTGTAATACTTCTGCTAATACAGTTAGTAACATGTTATCTGAAGGTCAATCCAGGATGAGTTAGTAGCAAAAAAAGTAATTTGTTTAATAGAAAAACTAATTAAATTACCACTGAGTGCTGACTTTTCATTAATCATTCTGAAGCCACTGTCTTTCCCTGCACAATCCAATTGGCATCTGAAAAGGTGGTTAGATATTTATATGTCAAAGTCACTTAAACTGGTTCCACAGCACTGAAAGGACTATTCCGAAGTCCCTTTTAACCAAATGACACTATTATTTACTATTTAATTAGTGTCATAGGTGCATATGGTGCTGTAAACACAAATATAAAGAGAAAGGGTGAAATATTGACCCTATTGAAATCATTGGCAATATTCCCATTGACTTCACCGGGATTAGGATTTCATTCCAGGTCTCTGCTGCAAGAAGGTTATAATTTAAAGTTATAGATATGTGCCATCACATATGCAAAGAAAACATTGTCAGCTAACTTTTATGGCACTTGAGAGTCTGCTAAAAGAATGGGTGAAT
This sequence comes from Trachemys scripta elegans, assembly GCF_013100865.1. Classification (NCBI taxonomy): domain Eukaryota; kingdom Metazoa; phylum Chordata; order Testudines; family Emydidae; genus Trachemys; species Trachemys scripta. The sequence goes on from NC_048299.1 coordinate 106,008,794, forward strand.
ATTTGCATGACTTTTTGGACACAACCCTGGGCGGCGCATGAACTGCAGTCTGGGGAGGCCAGGCCCAGCCCCACCTCTTCCGCCCAAGGCCCCTCTGCTTCCGTGTTCCCACCGCCCCCCCCCCCCCCCCCCCAGCCCTGGAGCGCCAGGAGGGCAGCAGCACAGCCCCAGCCCGAGCCAGGGCCACTGCACAGGGGGACTGGAGCTGCACACAGAGCAAGAAGTTCAAGCAGAAGGGTGGGGTCTGGTGCCGGAGTGTGGCCAGGGCCACACCTGGCTGTTAGGAGAGGCACAGCCTCCCCCAGCCTATGGTATCCACCACCCACAGAGACAAGCACTGAGGGCCAGATTTTCAAATATGTTGCATATGCACTTGTTTACATGTACTTAAGTTGTACCTGGAAATGTTGAGTGCACAAGTAAATTGAGTTTTTGTACATAAAGTAGTTGTACACTGCAGACACCAAAGAGAATTTTTTTGCGCACACATACCCAATTTATATATTCACTCATAGTATTTGCATTAGCTTAGCTCAGTCCCTTTCTTCAATTGGGATCTACCTACGGTCAGGGGTAGATCTTTTGACTAGCCCCCTCCAGAAGAAATTATTTGCCAGGATCATGGAGCTGTTGGCTTGGGAAGTATGTGATGCTTATTCACATAGGCTGAGTGAGGGGTGTGTTGTGGGTTGATGGAAGAGGGTTAGGCAAGAATATTTTGGGACTAGACATTGCAGTCTGCTTCTGGCTGATATGGATATCTGCTAAAATTTTCAATTATGCACAATTACTGTGATCACATATAAAGAAGCTTTATTTATCCATGCCGTAGAGGGAAAAAATAGGATGAAAAACCATGTTAAGTACTTGCAAAGACAAACATGAAAAAAGCTTACAAAAGCTACATTCTTCTTTTTATCCAAATACCATGTGAACTGTTAAAATCCCCACTGTAACCTCATTTCACAAATTTAGAAAACAAGATGTATAGTAAATCCATATTGTGTTTCATATTTAGTAACCTTGTACGAGCAACCAATATTATTTTCATATATCAATTAAAAATTCATGAAGTGACAAAGCATGAGACTGAATTTATAAAACATTAACAACCTAATTCTGAGATGCCAAGTGACCTCAGCTGCAAGGTCATGCTTCAACAAAGCCATTTAGCTTTAAGCATGTGCTTAAATCCATGCCTATTCAGGAAAGCATTTAAGCACCTGATTAATTTTAAGATAGGAGAGTTAAGTGCTTTGCTGAATCAAGGGCCCAACGACTTCAGTGAAAGTCAAAAACAGTCCCAGCAGACATTCAGCAGGCTCAGAGTATTGGATGTAAGTGGCTTGTTTTCTTCCTTCTGGTTATTTGCCACTTACCGCCTTTCTTTTTAACACACCTGCATTTCCACATCTTCAGGAGATTGCAGTCTCATTCACAGTTCTGTTAGAGAATTCTGGAATGCGTGCAGCTATTGATATATATTCATTTGATGTCTCCAAATAGCATGCCTAAGAGTTCCTCCAATACCACACTCCTGGGTCTGATGGTGGTTGTTTTTGAAGTTACCCTCTTTAAAACATTAGTGTTATGAATCAATATGACTGTATGGATAATGGTAAGAAAAAATGCATTTATTTGTCTCTCCTGCAATGGATGGTGCAAGGGGACAGGAGTGATCTTTTAGGAGACATGGATAAACAAACCCAAAAATATGGCACTCATCCACCCCAGGCAAATTTCCTTTCTTTGTACTGTAGCCAGTCAACACACAGGTAACTTAAAGATAACCTGACTCAGAATCTCCTGTGCCTGATTGCAGAAGGCAACCCATTTTCCCCCACTGCTGTCTGCCCATTGTAAGTTGTTCCCATGATGGCAGATCCTTTTCAAACATTCAGTGATAGGTCATTCTTTGTCCTACAGCCACACCTTCTCTTTCCTCCAGGCAGAATCCAATCTAAGACATACCTTGTGCTTCAGGTGCCTGATGACATGGCTAAACCATGTATCCATCTATCATGGAGGGACCCTGTAGATGGCAGCCTCCTGCTGCACCTCTAGTTCCTCTCACCGCTGCTCTGATCCCCTGGGCCACTTCTCCACGGCCCCAGCACCTTCTTCACCCTTACCTCAGGGCACTCAGCTACTCAATTCCTGCAGCCTACCAGGAGCTCTCTCTTGTTGCTGGTCCCTGGCAGCAACTGACCTGTCCAGGGTGCTAGCTTTCTTTCAGCCTCACACTCCTTACCCCTGCAGCTCCTTTTATGTGGGACGTGATTGGCTGCTAATTGCAGCCTCCCTCCTATTGGCTGCACCTCACACAGCCTCTCTGGGCCATTCGGAGGACTCACCTTCACTGCTCTTAATGAGGTTAACCCTTTCTTCACCTGTGTGGGGCAAACATCCCATCACACCATCTCTGTATAATCGAGTCCACAGTCTGCTGACCCATGCAGCACAACACTTCAACGTTGGCTACACAATCTCTCCAATGAATTTCCGAGATCCTTCTACTGGTAGAATGCATTCAGCTTCCTGTTGTGGGTAAACATAAAGCTACATCCAATAAGAGATTTTTCTGCAGACATACATCCCAGAAAACATGGGAAAACTCTGAAAATAGTTTTTAAAAGCCCATTTTATGCTAATGAATAATCCATTAGACAGCAGCTGTAGTACTGTGTGTCTCTCTCTCTCTCAAATGCAGCGAGCACTAGATAAGCACTACAAGTGGCCCTGCTTGATCTCAGGGAACTATGTAGCAAAGGATGTCTTCCCAACACATCCACCCACCCAGAGCAGCACTGAAGAGACAAAAAGGGAGAAAATTATGAAAAAAGCAGCCTGCACCCAGGCTGGAAGCAGCCTGTAGAAAGTTGGGCAAGGCACAGTATGGATTTCCAGGCATCAGGGGGACAAAGTACAAGTTTTCTGGGGGGGTAAGGGGGAGTTCCTTATGAATTGGAGGAGGGGAAACAGACTCAGGTCCATGTAGAACAGCAAGGAGAGAGACAAAATATGACTGTGAGGGAGAAGTACAACAGCTGTTTGCAGGGAGCAAGGCAATGGGATGGGGGTGGGGAGATGCTATCACACTCTAGTTGTAGCACAGGAGATACGAGTGGTAGACTCATGAAAACAGTAAAGAAGAGGAACAGGCAACAAGAAGCTGGGTGGGATCCACAAAGGGACTTAGGCGTCGCAATGCTCATTGTCACATCACATAACTTTTAGGTGCCTAGAAAAGTCACTGGAACAACAGTGCTATCCATAGCGCCTGAGGTAGGTGTCTGGGCTCCCTGTATAGGGAGTGGGGAGAAAGAGGCACTCCACAAAAGCCAGAAAGCACTCAGCTAGCCAGTGGAAGATGCCAATAGGAGGGGTGTGTGCCACGCCCACCCCTCTCGAGTTAAGTACCTAAGTCCGAGCTGCAGTGAGGCACCTATCTCTGCTTCATGATCCCTGGATGGGAACCTGTCTCCTGGAGTCCAACGTTTTAGGCACCTAAGATGCTTCTTGAGCATGTCCATCTTATAGCTTTCAGCCCAGTGGTTAGCGCACTCACCTGGGGGGTGAGAGTGCCAGGTTCAAATCCCCCCACTGCCTCATGGGGAGAAAGGATTTGAAGAGGCATCTCCCACCCCCCAGGAGAGTGCGCTAACCACTGAGCTAGGACATTCTGATGTGGGTCTCCCTCAGTCCCTGCTGTTGAAGCTGCTCCACTGTGGATAAATAGTGAAACAGTAATTGGAGCAGGGGAATGGACAGAGGTCTCCCAGCACTCAGGGGGTGCTCTGCACACTGGACGACAGCATCAGATGTAAGCACCTACATACCTTTGTGCAGCTGGGCCCTGGAGCCTATTCTGATACAGAAAACAGATTTTAAATTAAAATCCCCCAGTAATTAGATTAATTTAACTTTAAAAGCTCTCATATTAACAGTTATATGAAGTAGTCACCCCTTCACGCAATCTACTTTTAAGGTAGAAGAAAGCATCTAACTGACAGTGACACCCTCATGCTGAAATCAAACAGGTACTAAGTGCTATCTCAGCCTTTCTTGGAGTGGCATTACTGTCCCACTGTAATTCTAGAGACCAGCTTTATAGTCCCTGGGCTGCACTCTTTGTAGGTTTTTAGCCATTAAACTCCTTGAAAGGTGTACCCCCTTCCCACTCACACTCTCTCTCTCCCCCCAACACACACACACACACCCTTTTCCATGTGTTTATCTTTTCCTCTCTATTAAAACATTTCTCATCTTACTTACCCAGGTCCGCAGCAAGCAAGGAGCTGCCAGCAATACACAGAACAAAGATCTAGCAGTTTCCCCACTGTTCAGTGGCACACTGCAATACAGCCTGACTTACAATATTGCATTCCTACCATCAGAGGGTGTATGTAAACACATAAATAGTACTTACAAGGGCCACCTCACTCCCCTCCTGTAACCTAAAATAGAACCCAGCAGCTGCTGGGGTTTTTCCCTCCTGCTTCCAGAGAAAGCTCTGCCAGAAACATTGCCCAAGGGTAAGAGCAACCCAGTGTCTGTTTATGAAGGTGACTGAAGGGAGGAAGGAAGAACTCACTGACCCTGCAGTCAGGATGTCCTTCCTTATCCTCCCCTTGGGTTTTACATACAACTCAAGGAGGAACTTTTATTTTTAAAGTTTTTAACGTATTAAAAGTCCCCTTTTAATAGATCTCTGCCTTGAGTTTCCACATTCTCTGTCACACACAGTATTGATTTGCTGGGGCTGCAGAGGAACAGGATCAATTGGGAACTGTGTTTTTCTTCTTAAAGGCATGGAGAGTTTGTATTTAACAGTTAAGTTATTTTATTTCAACAGTTACATACTTTGGCAGCCAGATCCTGCAGTAAGCTGCAGGCAGCTCCAGTTTGTTCAGCCCCCTGCAGTCCGCAGCCCCCCTTCCAAGTTGGAGGATGGCCTTTGGTCTCTGCAGCCCCACCCTTACACAACAGTGGCAGTTACTCCTCGCAGGAGGGAAGATGCACAGAATCAGTGTGCTGGAGGAGACAGAAGATAGATGGGCTGGTAGAGGGCTTCGGGCAAAGGTTCGATTGAATGAAGTGGGGAGAGGGGGTGTCACATGATCAGTTGATTGATGGGGACTTGGAAGACAAAAGATTGAGTAGGGATGGTTGTGAGGGCAGAGAACAAGACAGACAAAGGATAGGGAATTAACAAGAAAGATAGAACATGGAGAGGGATGCAAGCAGAGACATAAGGAGAAAGGGAGATGGGGCCCTATCCTGCACTACCTTATACATTGTATAGTCAGGAAACCAGTAATGTCAGGGCAGGTCTACACTTACTTCCTGGTCCGGCCGTAAGCAATTGATCTTCTGGGATCGATTTATCGCGTCTTGTCTAGACACGATAAATCGATTCTGGAAGTGCTCGCCATCGACGCCGGTACTCCAGCTCGGCGAGAGGAGTACGCGGCATCGACGGGGGAGCCTGTCTGCCGCATCTGGACCCGCAGTAAGTTCGAACTAAGGTACTTCGAATTCAGCTACGTTATTAACGTAGCTGAATTTGCGTACCTTAGTTCGAAGTGGGGGGTTAGTGTGGACCAGGCCTCAGTCTATGGAGAGTTCTGATTTGGTAGCATTTCACACCTACTTAGCAGCCACGTAAAAGCCAATACACAGGGCAAGGTAGTGGAGAATCAGGTTCATGAAGTAGAGTGAACAAGAGAGAGCAAATGAAGGAACAGAAGGGAAAAATGCACAATATAATATGGAAGGAGGGAAGAATGAGAGCTTGGAGGGAAGTGAGGTCAAGAGCGAATGAGATGGAAGGGAAGAGACTTGAGGAGGGCAATGTGAATGAAAGTCATCTTCAGGGAATACAGAGTGAGGGGAAGGGATAGGCAAATGGAAGAGTAAAATATCAAGGGAAAGAGTTTTGTGATGAAGAACAAAGATGAAGGGGGCCACAGTTTCAAGTTTTAATTATTGCACAACAATTAATGGGAAAATTTTATAAAATACTGGCATGGTGCATATGGAGAGATGAGTGGGGGTTGGGTGGAAGATATGAGAATCTATTCTTCCTTCAGAACATATGGAGAACCAGCTAACAATATACCGGGGAGAGAACACAACCAAAGACAGAACATAAACAAGTGTTGACACTAGATTCGACAGGATTTTTTAAATTATAGTTTCATTGTCTGATGGGCAAACCATGTGTTTGAGGTGTAGGGTTTAGTTTTTTGGTGTCTCCTTTTGGGGGGTTTAAGTGAAAAATATGCAAATTTCCACTATGTGACAGCAGCCGGAAGCTGACTGAAAAAGCAAAACCTGTTGTTTCCATTTACAAGAGTTCATGTGCCACCTGTGGATCAAAGCTATAATTGCAACTACAAATTTCATCCTTTTTCAGCCCTAATGCAGAAGTACCCAAACTGGCAATATTGCCAAACTGAGCATTCAGAAATTATGAGACCAGCTTAAAGATGGTTGAATGAAAGTGACTGTGTTTCACTTGCTTTTTGATTTTAGGCCACCCTACCGTGTTTGTAGTTATTTCAGTTTAAAATTTTAAAACCATAACTAAATACACACTTATACCTGCCTTTCTCCTGGTTATTCAGAAGGGGAATCCACTTATTTTGTCCTAAAGCCCAGATAGGGAGAGCTGTCACAGCTATTCCAGAGCAAAGAACATTTAATCCTAGGGCAAAAGCATCACAGAGAAAAACGAAGAATAAAAGGATTCAAATGCTCACTAAACACACCAGGAATTGCCCATCGTTGTTAGCCAAGGCTTTAACAGGCTCATCAATCTTTATGTGGCCTTTACTAGGTGGAGCTACAGTGCTACCCTGAGTGGGCATGGTTTATGTACATGTGAGTGGTAAAGACCAGGGTATGGAACAGTGTTGCCTGGGGAACAACAGCAGTAAGTGAGAAATCAGTGTGGAGCAGATATAATCAGGTCTACAAGCTATCCCTAGGTGAAAAGGATAAGTTTTGGTAGGGCAGAGAACCAACAGTATCCCATGGAGCGGCATCAGCAGCATAGCAGACTGAGAAAAGATTATCACAAGATTGCTTCCATGAAGTCAACTTAAATATGGAAAAATATTATAATGTATCCTTTTTCAAAGCAGACTTTGTTATAATTCCTGTATAAAGTTAATCTAAAATATATTTTCCAAAATTGACATTTTAAAAAATAAAAATTAAAGCTGGTTCAAAAGAAATACATAAATAAATAAAAAGGTCACATGTATTTGTTAATATTTTCTAATGAATTTGTTTTTCCACCTTTGCAAATTCACTTTCAGCAAATATTCCAAATCTATATGATTTTACTGGCAGGAACAGTCACTTAAATACTGATTTTTAAGTAAATATTGTATCATATAGATGGCAAGTGTAGTTTGCATTTGCAATCATAAGTATTCACATCAGCAACCTCTCTGGGTGGACAAGATTACCCAGTCAGAACAGAAACAGAAACACACTATGTGACCTAGGATACAGACAGAAGTTTGAGTATCGATTTACATTCAATGAACTACTTTTGAACATCAAGCTGCAGGTCAAGAATTTCTCCTAGAAAAATAACTTTAATAAACTCTATAATTAGAATGTAGGGATGAAAAAAGTAAATTTCTATAGAACTTACCACCAAACACCTATAGAATTTAATAGAGGAAGATTTCCTTCTTCTAGTGCTCTTGAATCAATCTGTAGAATTCTATTACAAGTGTTATCATTCTCTATTAAATTCTATCTGATGGTTTAAAACTAAAAATCATTCTCTATTAAATTTGAGAGCACTTTTCGAGGTGGGATTATTCACTGTAACACTGGTCTACAATTTTTGAGAAGTCGTCTGCTTCAGAGATAAAATGTGCTATTTATTATGTATTTTGATGTGCTGAATTCAAATATGACAATTTAAACAACTGATTGGCTACTGTTTCTAAGATATTTAAGTTTTTACATTTTATGTCTATGTATATTGTGTAGATAGTAGAGTTTTAATCATAAATTGTAAACCTAGGTCTTTCATGTGTTTATGGTTGCTTTACATGATAATATTTCACCTGTCCTGTTTATGTAACACTTTAAAAATCAGCAAAAGGGTTATATAAATAAAATTTATTATGAAACAAAAGGCAAAAAACTATTATGTACATAGTTTAGTCCTAGTCAGTGTCTACTCGGCGCTTCTTGGCTTGTCTCTTGTATTCATTAAATGGAGCATCTCTTGTCACTGTCCAGCAATAGTCTGCAAGCATTGATGGGCTCCATTTGCCCGGATAGTGTTTCTCCATTGTTGCAATGTCCTGGTGAAATCGCTCGCCGTGCTCGTCACTCACTGCTCCACAGTTCGGTGGGAAAAAAATCTAGATGAGAGTGCAAAAAATTTATCTTTAGTGACATGTTGCAACCAAGGCTTTTGTATGCCTTGAGGAGGTTTTCCACCAACAACCTGTAGTTGTCTGCCTTGTTGTTTCCGAGAAAATTTATTGCCACTGACTGGAAGGCTTTCCATGCCATCTTTTCCTTGCCACACAGTGCATGGTCAAATGCATCATCTGGAAGAAGTTCATGAATCTGAGGACCAACAAAGACACCTTCCTTTATCTTAGCTTCACTTAACCTTGGAAATTTTCCATGGAGGTACTTGAAAGCTGCTTGTGTTTTGTCAATGGCCTTGACAAAGTTCTTCATCAGACCCAGCTTGATGTGTAAGGGTGGTAACAAAATCTTCCTTGATTCAACAAGTGGTGGATGCTGAACACTTTTCCTCCCAGGCTCCAATGACTGTCGGAGTGGCCAATCTTTCTTGATGTAGTGGGAATCCCTTGCACGATTATCCCATTCGCAGAGAAAACAGCAGTACTCTGTGTATCCTGTCTGCGGACCAAGCAAGAGAGCAACAACCTTCAAATCACCACAAAGCTGCCACTGATGTTGGTCATTGTTTATGCACCTCAAAAGTTGTTTCATGTTGTCATAGGTTTCCTTCATATGGACTGCATGACCAACTGGAATTGATGGCAAAACATTGCCATTATGCAGTAAAACAGCTTTAAGACTCGTCTTTGATGAATCAATGTACAGTCTCCACTCATCTGGATTGTGAACGATGTTGAGGGCTGCCATCACACCATCGATGTTGTTGCAGGCTACAAGATCACCTTCAATGAAGAAGAATGGGACAAGATCCTTTTGACGGTCACGGAACATGGAAACCCTAACATCACCTGCCAGGAGATTCCACTGCTGTAGTCTGGAGCCCAACAGCTCAGCCTTACTCTTGGGTAGTTCCAAATCCCTGACAAGGTCATTCAGTTCACCTTGTGTTATGAGGTGTGGTTCAGAGGAGGAGGATGTGAGAAAATGTGGGTCCTGTGACATTGATGGTTCAGGACCAGAAGTTTCATCCTCTTCCTCATCTGACTCAAGTGAGAATGATTCTGGTGCATCAGGAACCGGCAGTCCTTCTCCATGGGGTACTGGGCGTATACCTGATGGAATGTTTGGATAATGCACAGTCCACGTTTTCTTCTTTGACACACCTTTCCCAACTGGAGGCACCATGCAGAAGTAACAATTGCTGGTATGATCTGTTGGCTCTCTCCAAATCATTGGCACTGCAAAAGGCATAGATTTCCTTTTCCTCTTCAACCACTGGCGAAGATTTGTTGCACAAGTGGTACAGCATGTGTGTGGGGCCCACCTCTTGTCCTGATCTCCAATTTTGCAGCCAAAATAAAGGTGATAGGCTTTCTTAACCATAGTGGTTATACTGCGCTTTTGTGATGCAAAAGTCACTTCACCACAAACATAGCAGAAGTTATCTGCACTGTTCACACAAGTACGAGGCATCTCTGCTCACTTTGGCTAAACAGAAATATGTCCCTTTGCAAAATCAAACACTGACAAATAAGAGAGCACGACACTGTATGATTTCTAGAGCTGATACAGGGCAATTTGTTCAGCAGAGTGATGTAAGCTTCGTTATGATTGCATCATCCATGACTTCTAGGAATAACATTGTCGGGGACTTTTTAACTCAGACGGCAAGGTTCGTTGTCTGACCGCAGAGTGAGAGACAGGCAACACCAGCAAGGTCCAATACAAGCTCTTTATTGAAGAGTGCACACAACAATAGAGAGCGGCCCGTCTCCTGAGAGAACCAGCCATGATTACAATAACTAGTGAGATTATATAGACAGTTCCGTCACGTCATAGTTAAAGCAACCCAATCCCCCCTTTACTAGTTAAAAGCTTCTAATATTCATGCATATCTATGTTCTTTGACAGTACAAACAGTTCATGATGCCTTAGCAGCTTCTTATCAGCTTTTTGTCATGCACTAGAAACTAGGAGAAAGGAGGGAGTTAAGAACAGAAACAGGGAGTGGGGACTGCAAGTCTCCATATGTCCAAACAAACCGTTCCTAGTACATTTGGTTCAAGAATACGGTCCCCCGCCCTTTATCTCATTCTTTGTAGCCCAAGCAAGCATGTCCTCATGTTTCACAGAGAGACAGGAATGGCCCAGCAACTACAGTTAGCCTAACGTTGGCTAAGCTGGCCAAACAACCTGTTCTATACTCCATTTTCCTTGGACCTAACAACATGATGCAATTCATATCATGTATGACGCAATACCAGCTTCAGATTGCATCATTCATTGTTTTGCCTAAAAAGCAAGTACTGTCCAAACCCAGTCATAGATTTATTCATAGATCCAGTCAAAGATGTATTTTAGTCATTTCTGGTTTAAATTGAGATCCCTTCCCTTTATAACTCACTTATCCTCCGCCATTCCCAAGTCAAGGGTCGTATATACTGACCCAATAGCATATCTTGAAAACTAGAGCCAATCAACAATTTTAAGCATCATTTTCGTTCTCAGTGACCCAGAATTAGTAAAGTTTGACTACTTTTATTTCAGAAGCATTTTGGCTGTAGAGCAGTGCCAATTATTCAGCAAATAGTTTCAAACAACAAATAAGTTAGACACAATCTGTTAGTGAACAAATGGTAAACAGAAAGAAGAGAATTTAACTGAATAAATTATTTGTTATGATTTATCCACCCAGCTCTGATTAATATAGTCATTAATCTTTTGAGGCCAGATTGGATCTTTGAAGCACAGCCTCAAAGTTATATATTTGGAACCAGTGAAACATTTCGTTTCAATAAGGTCAAATTGATTTGTTTTTATAAGTAAAAACATGCTTTCAATAATATCAAAACATTAAATATAATAGTAATACTGATACAATCTAAACTTCAAAACAAAATGAAAAAGTCAAAACTAAATTTTTCAACATGAAACAAAGTCAAGACAAATCATTTCACCCTTCTTCTGTCAAAAATTGTGTCTGTCAAAAGTGACGTTCCAATGAAACATTTTAATTTCTGCTAAGCTGCATTCTCTAATAGAAAACTGTTCCATCAAAAAAATTTCAGCCAGCTCTTCCTCAACACATGGGGACTTGCCCGCATACTGCAGGAGAGGCACGTCCCAGAGCCAGGCAGAATTCCTCTCAAGTTCTGAAGCAGCACAGCTCAGACAGCAGCTTCTTCCACTTCCTCTTACAAGATGAAATACATCCTCCATTACTTGCACATATGGGCCAGCTATGATGGTGGACAGAGGAGGACGACAGCTCTTGCTTTGAGCTCTAGTTCTAAGACTGTGCCTGGCCCCAGGTAGAGGTGAAAGCTAACAGACTCTATATGCTCTTCTCCCCCATTCTCCTTTCTGTATTGTACATGTCTGTATAGGGCTAGACATAGTCTAGTTCTTTACAACCTCAATATTGTTGGTGTCACTAGGCATAGCTACCAGGTAACTCGGGAGGGCGGAAGGCCATAAGTGCCGATGAACCCCCCCTGCTCTGGGTCTAAGTGAGCCAAAGTAACTCCATCTTGTGAACTTTAACCAGCCTCAATGCTAACGGCCTAAAAGCAGAATATGTAACAGTCAGCTTTTTTAGCAGACAGCTGCAGTTTCGCTCAAGCTAGCAAAAGCAGTAGTGATAAGGAAGGGGGAGAGAGGGAGGGGGAAGTCTACTACGTATAGGCCTACAAGGCCAAAGATAAACATGCGGACGGGAACTTTTCTAACATGCCACAATGTAGTGCCTACTGTAACTGCTGTTGGGAAGGGAGGGGTGGAGGGGAAACAAAACAAAAGGCTTACACAAATAGCTTGGAATATAAAATGGGAAACTTGCTTGTATTTGTTGTGCTTCTGATTTGAGACATGCTGGTCTCCTGAGTGCCTTTTCGAGATCTCGAATAAACTTGGTTTGCTTCTCCACCCTGGTGTGTCTATTGGTGCGATGCACACCAGGCAACGAACCCCCTGTTGTCCCCCTCGGGCCCTCTGGGCTGGCAACAATATGGCAATTCAGTTAATTATAATAGCTACACGTATAATTGTACAGCATCTTGATTTTTACTTTCAGTGGGAACAGAGTAAAAGCTGATATGAAGTGTGCTCATAAATAAATGAGGGTTGCAGTGAACTGAGAAAGGATGTTCAATAATTCTCAAGATATCAGAGAAAAATTGAAGTACATTAAGTAAGCAATAACACTCAACAGGGTGTGCATTCATCAGTTAGTAAGTATGCATGGGGAGCAGCATGCTGTGTATGCCTATGTAACAATCATTTCAATGTGATGTACTATGCCACCGTGGGGATAACATGATATTATGGCATGAGCAAGGACTTGAAGGACAGAAGATCATAAGCTCACTGGTGCCAATTCTGGTGATTTTTTTCCACGAGTGATGGGATTTTGGCTGGAGCCCAGTCAGGGGATGATGTGAGAAGGTATGGCTTTTTAGCAAATCTGAGCCCTGCCTGTGGGGAAAAAAACCCTCTGAGTGGCTGCCTACCCCCTTTGTCTGCCTCCTGGGCCAGAGTAACTGGACAGAACTGCTGTAGGAAGAGCTGCCTCTCTCCACCTCTGCTCAGCAACCTTAAGCCATTCTCACCCAAGGGGAGTGGGAAGCTAAAGAGCCCAGCAACTCAGGGCACCTCTGCTCCCTCCTCCTCTCCCCTCACTCCCCAGAAAGGGGTGAAGAGCCCAGGAGGAGCAGAGGGGTAGGGGTTGAAGTTATGGGGATAGGGGTTGAGAAGGCTGAACTGATAGGATTGATTAGGAGGTTGGGGAAGAATTGATTGCTGGGAAGGGGATGGACACTGTGGGAGTGACAGCTCCAACACAGGGACCAAAATCACTTTACCCGATAATTTGGAAGAGTGGGCAATGCTAATTGTCACTAACACACTGGGGTGGGCAGGGAGTTTCAAAAAACAAAAGACATATGCCTTGTGCATGTCCTCACCTCTAGGGCACCCCTTGTGCCTGGATTGGCATTGCAGGTGACTTCACCTCTCATGCCCCCCAAGAAAATGGTTGGTGGCCATTTTCTTGGCTGTGACAGCCACTCCCAGACTGTGTCTTCTCCTAACTCCCTCTCTGAGTTGTGTGTGTCACAATAGTTCACTCCCTTTATGGGGTAACTAAAATTCCAAATCAAATGCCCAAACTAATAGTTCTTCTGCCCCTCTCAGGACCTATTGCTAGCCCCATCTGTTGGCCTGGGCAGAACTTTTCTTAGCAGGATTCCTTTACTGTCTCCCTACAGCAAGGACTTCATCAGCTTCCCTAGGGATCTCTTTGACCTTTGTAGGCCCTATCTCAGGGTTCCCCCCACAGGGGTGTACCCTGCTCCCTGTAGGTAACTCATTCTGACTATCCCAGGACCTACCCAAAGAGATAATTCCTACCTTCTCTCTCCTGGGCTTCTCTTCTATTCCCTTATCCTTGTAGGCCCTAGCTCAGGACAACCCCCAGACAAGCCTACTCTGCTTGCTGTGCATACCTCAGCCTGACGGCTTCAGGCTCTTCCCAGAAGGGGGCCTCTCTTGTTCCTCCCTCCACAGTCCTCCCTCTGTAACAAGTTCCCAGTTCTATTTAAGTAGGGCTCTTGCTGCTGCTCCACCACCACAGTCAGTCTTTCTAATTAAGCCACATGACATTTAGTTGGGGTCACTGATTAGCCCTTATGTTGCCAGCTCATCAGTGAGGCTGAAGGAAACTGCTAAGTCATGAGCAAGGCTCAGCCCAGCTAGCCTGAAAGAGGCAGCCAGTCCATGGCACAGACCAAAACCCACAATATTACATATATAATTTTGGGCCAATCTCTTGATCTCTTAAGGTTGGTGGTACTATAAGCACTAGTCCCAACTCTACTACTAACTCACTGTGTGATGCAGGGCAAGTTACTTTGCTAATCAATTAGGGAACATGCTCATTTAAAGGGATTGCTCAGTGGTTTGAGCATTGGCCTACTAAACCCAGGGTTGTGAATTCAATCCTTGAGGGGGCCATTTAGGGAACTGGGGTAAAAATCTGTCTGGGGATTGATCCTGCTTTGAGCAGGAAGTTGGACTAGATGACCTCCTGAGGTCCCTTCCAACCCTGATATTCTATGATTCTGTGATTTCTGGAGTCATCTTCTCCTTTCCCAGAATATGAATTGTACTGACAGACTTCACAGTGGGAGTGTCAAAGTTGATTCCCCACTCTGGCACTTCAAGTGCAGAAGGTGGGAGAAGGTGGGGGCCCGCAAGGATTCTAAAAATTAATACTGGCCACTCCAGGCTTGTACAGTAACTCCTCATTTAACGTTGTAGTTATGTTCCTGAAAAATGCGACTTTAAGCGAAACGATGTTAAGCGAATCCAATTTCCCCATAAGAATTAATGTAAATGAGGGGGTTAGGTTCCAGGGAATATTTTTCACCAAACAAAAGACATATATATATATATATATATATACACAAACACACACACACACACACAATTTAATACCGGTACACAGTGATGATGATTGTGAAGCTTGGTTGAGGTGGGGGTGTCAGAGGGTGGAATATTTCCCAGGGAATGCCTTACTGCTAAATGATGAACTAACAACTGGCTGAGCCCTCAAGGGTTAACTCTCACACTCTACAAGGCAGCAGGAATGGAGGGAGGGGAGACAGCATCGCAGACAGAGACAGAGCAAGCTCCCTCCGTCCTGAGCCCTGTCCTGTCCCCCCCCCCCCGCTCTATGGAAGATGGGGTAAGCAGGGTGCTGAGGGAGGGGGACACCCTGACAGCCCCCCTCTTCCTCCCCTCCCCCCCCGCACAGCAAGCAAGAGGCTCAGAGAGCAGCTCCAAAGCAGAGGGCAGGAGCAGCACATGGCAGTGGGGGACAGCTGAACTGCCAGCAATTGCTAGCCTGCTGGGCAGCTGCTGCACAGGGAACTTAGGGGAGGGGGGAGCTGATAGGGGGGCTGCAGGTCCACCGTGGTTCCAGGCCTCCACCAGCTAGCTACAACAGGCTGCTCTTCCTGCAAGCAGTGGACAAAGCAGGCAGCTGCCAAAGGATGTTAGAAGGGAGAATTGCACAACTTTAAATGAGCATGTTCCCTAATTGATCAGCAACGTAACAACGAAACAACGTTAACCAGGACGACTTTAAGTGAGGAGTTACTGTATTAAACTCCCAAGGTTACAGCTTCTCTCTGACCTTGGATGGGTAGATGCTGCCAGCACCCAAGTGCATAAAAAAAAAAACCCTTTCAGAACCCAGGAAGGTGCACTTAGGAATTCTTTCCTATGGGGTACTCTCAAGCCCCTTCATTCCCTTCCCCTCCCGTCCCTCCCTCCTCCCCAGGGAAGAGCTGCAAAAGAAACAAAGGAAATTATCTGTTGCCACCAGCTAATTAAACAACATATGCACAAACCTCTTAGGATACAAAAATCCAATCCTGTTCTTTAAAAAAGGTAAATTTTATTAAAAACAAAAAGGAAGAAAATACATTTGCAATTTAGGCTTTTTGCTAGATTTAAAAAAAAACAATTACAAGAATGAAGCATCAAGATAACTCTCTTGAGGTCCAGCTAAAAGGTTACAAGCAAAACAAAAGCACCTGGGGTTAGCACAGAGTAGTCCACAAGCTATAAAGAAATAAAAGGGATAAACCTGATCGCGTCTTCCTAGACATTTCCTGATCTACTTACATATCTGGGGTTTCAAATGAGTAGTTTCTAGGTATGATTTGATGATTTTTCATACCTGGCGCAAGCTTTTACAGCATAGATCCAGCCCTGTCCCTGCTCTCCGGGAGGACAACCACAGACAGACAAAAGGGGTGTCTTGTTTCAATTTTAAAAAGTTCTAGCCTTCCCATTGGCTCTTTTGGCCAGGTGCCCAATCACTTCCTTTTACCTATGCATGCAGTCAGACTTTTTAACCCTTTACAGGTAAAGCAAGTAGAGAACAGCTACCAAGAGGGATTTTATAGCTAACTAGCTAGTTGGGTCCATGAAAGGGAGCTACCCCCGCCCCCCCCTTCATTTATCACAGGGTGTTATTTGTATTCTGTGATGGAAGAATATGTCTCTCTCAGTTTCCCTCTATGTAAAATAGGAATACCACCTCCCTGACAGGGATGCTGCGAGGACTCGCTAACGTTTATGGAGCTCCGTAAAAACAAAGATAGAGACAGTTGTCTGATTAGTTAAGTGATATACAGTAGGTCCCCAGTTCCAGTTCAGAACCTTCCAAAGGTTTGGAGGAACAGATTGGACCCAGTGTAGTAATCTGGACCAGACCATTATTTCAACTGTTATCCCTTGTAGTTGCCTGAGTTGGTCTAGAAGCCCCATCTCATCACTCTACTCTTTGGGGTGGTTTGTCAGGAGCTGGCCATGTGCTCAGAACCATGCAGCCACTGTGACTGTGCTTGGGCCCTGTGCAAGGGTTACCACGGGGTGGCATGGAACGTTTCTGCAGCCCAGCCACAACCTGTCCCATGGTTCAATTTGACAAAGAAGAGAGCATGAGACAACATTCACCTCTGTACAAAATCTTTTTTAAACCCAGAAAAGGAAAGAAAATAATCCATTGCAAGGATTTTTTTCCCTCCAAAACAGTGTTTCAGCCTAATGTTTTCCCTTGTGTTGGTTTAGTAAACAAACAATTACACAGGTTTTTGCAAAAACATAATTCTTCCTGGAACAAAAAAAAGCAAGTGAGGCCTCAGGGAATTATGCAAGCAATCTAGATACAATGTCTGCCATGTCACAGCTTTGAAATGCTCCACTTGATTACTTTAAAATCCATAAAGTAATATGCACACAGTATACATAACCCACTTGTCTAATGAAGTGAAAACAAAAAAGGAGTGAGTTCATTTTATTCATTTACCATACATATGTTTCATTTCCAGCTATATGTATGCACAGCACATTCACATAGAACAACAACTGTTACTAATAGAACCTGTGTGCAGGGAGATTCTGACAGACCAGTAAAAGGCCAGTGACCCCTACCAACAGTGTAATATTGATTATCATACTTGTTGCCAAAAGCAGCTAAATCAGTAGGTCTCTGCAGGCCTCTGCAATGGTCTTAATATGTCTAAGCAAGAAGCCGGGAGGGAAGGGTTTGAGAGGGGAGCTGACCCTGTGTCCATCCTGATAAGATCTCTGCTGAAAGTGCTGAAATTTTGGAAAAAACAGGAAGCTTATCTATATTTGCCCTTTGGGGTATGTTTGTCAGGGCCCTCAAGACATGCAGATTCTTGTCTTGTCTTGTCAAAACACATCTGTCTAATTAATGGTTTGTGGAAACCTCTTGCTTAAACTTTGAAGCTATTTGCTTAACAAGCTTTTTATTGACATGTTATTGTTACACTAACCCAATAAATAAGGGGAGAAAGTTTGGGGACTCTGCAGGGACTCTTTGGGATCTCTTCATGGACACAGTTTAGGGTCACCAGCAGCAGCTGAAAAACGAGCCAATCAGAAGGCTGATGCTGTACCGCCTGAGAGCCACACCAAACTTTGGTAATTATTGAGGGTTGGGGTTTTTTTTACGAACCTGTTGCGGACGTGTGTAAGTGGCTGAGACCAAATAAAGTATAACTTTAACTGAGAGCACTCTTATATTGTACTGTTTGTGCCAGCCATCTATTGGTCAGATGGATGTGTCTCCACTGATTTATTTCCTGACAGCACCTTGCACAGAGTAAAGCTTTGGGTTGAAAGAACCCTGGGTAACACATGAAGTCATCAAAAGTCTGTCAATGTTTCCATTACAAACATGGTATATGTGTTAGGGTTTAAACAGGGATAAAGGAAACCAGAAAAAATTGCAAACTCTCAGACTCTTTTTGAGGAAGGGTTAGGTAGGGTTACCATCCGTCCGGGTTTCCCCGGACATGTCCGGCTTTTTCAGCTTTAAATGGCCGTCTGGGGGGATTTCCCCCTTTCCCTCATGCAGAGTGCAGCGCGGCTGATTGGACAGCTGGGTCTGATTGAAAGCCACTCGCAGCCACTGGGGCCTCTAGCAGCCAGAGTCCCTCCCCCTCCCCCGCTCCCTCCTCACCCGCAGAGCAGTGCGGAACAGTGTTTGGGTCCACGTGGATCCCGCAGCTCTCCCTCTGCCGGGGGAGTGGGGGAGCAGGGCAGGTGGGGGGGGGTGCAGAGGCTGCAGGGCAAGGAGGAGCAGGGCAGGCAGGGGCATAGAGGCTGCAGGGGTGAGCGGGGTGCAGGGGCTGCAGGGCGAGTGGGGAGCAGGAGTACAGAGGCTGCAGGGGCGGGGGGTGCAGGGGCTGCAGGGCAAGGAGGAGCAGGGCAGGCAGGGGCACAGAGGCTGCAGGGGCAGGGGGCGCAGGGGGCACAGAGGCTGCAGGGGCGGGGGTGTGCAGGGGCTGCAGGGCGAGAAGGAGCAGGGCAGGCAGGGGCATAGAGGCTGCAGGGGCAGGGGGCACAGAGGCTGCAGGGGTGGGAGGGTGCAGGGGCTGCAGGGCGAGTGGGGAGCAGGGAAGCACTTAGCAACTCCCAACCAAGATCAGAGCGGGAGGGAGGAGGGGGAATGTGGGGTGCTCCGAGGAGGGGGCAGAGTTGGGGCAGGGACTTTAGGGAAGGGGTTGGAATGGGGGCGGAGAAGGAGTGGGGTTGGGGCAGGGCCGGGGGCAGGGAAGGGGGGAGTTGGGGTGGGGCCGGGGCCCCATGGCGTGTCCTCTTTTTTAAATGTTTGAATATGGTAACCCTAGGGTTACAGGCAGGATTAGAGTCTCCTCTGAGTGACACCCAGTGAAATCAATAGAGTTTACACAAGAATCACCCAAGTGTTGCTGAGAGCAAATATGGACTGAGTTTGATATTGCAAATATGATTTTTCTGAAGTTCAAACCCATATTGCCACCGTCCCCACAATAATTCAATATATTTCTTTTTACACAATACTTTTTTTCAAAGCTAAAAGTAAGCCTGTGCCCTGTATTAGGAATAGCACTTTAAAAGATAGGCTGGCATAATGGGTCCCTTACAATGCATATATGGGGTGTATCTCCATATAGATATATGTATGTGGGTATTTATATACATTTTTACATGTATATTGTAGAGCCAGTCTAGCTTTTAGGATGCAATCTTTTATCCCTGCATACAAAAGCAGGGTGGAGCAACAAGCAGGCTGGGGAGCTCAGGCAGGACGGCGCAACAAGCCGTCTAGGGTCCCATGTCCTGGCTCTGGAAGATGGCAGACAAACACAGGCCTCTAGGCCTTAAGGTGGGGGAGCTGCCACCCCAGTATGGGGTTAGCAGCAGGGTGTAGGGGGAGCTGGGCCCACCCGACTCCACCAGGTACCAGCTGAAGACCCTAGCAGTGGTGGAGGGTTCCACCACGGTGTCAGCAGGGAATCCAGCCACAAGACACTGACCGCATCCAGCCCTATGGATCATCCCTCTGGGCCACTTCCTATCCCGTCTCCTTGCGTGGTGGTCCAGGCATCCCTGGAGTCTCAGGGTTCCTCAGCTTGGGCAGCTCCCGGCAACCTCAACCACTCATGGGCACCTTCCATCATCCTGATGTTTGCCTGGGTCTTGGCACGTTTGGCTTCCATGGTCTGGAGATTGCTGAATCTCCAGACCGTGGAAGCCAAACGTGCCAAGACCCAGATGGAGCTGGCAACCTACATCCTCCCTCTTCAGCAGTCAGCTCCAACTGAGCTGAGTTGCTCTCTTTTATACCTGGGTCCCAGCTTCCTTAGCCCATAGTGTGGGATTAACCCCTGCTGGACCACTGTGGAGCTAGTGCATTGAGTCACAATTCCCCTACCAGCTCTTCCCCCATCCTCTTGCATATACTCTTTGTATTCATTTTTCAAACTGCACCATCTCTTCCATTTTTAATCCCATTTCCTCCATTTGAAAATTTTCTCTCTAGTCCATCTTCACTCTTCGCCTATCACAGGCTGTCCTCAGCAGATCACAAATCCCATAACACTCGAGTCTGAGCTGAATTTTCAGTCCCACAGTGAATGTTTGAATGTGTTCAGAAATAGAAATAAGAGCTTCAATCCTTAGCTGTGCCCAGTATCCACTAGTTGACTAGGGGAGCTGTTTGCAGCTCCCTGATCCTGGAACTGCCTAGGGCCAGTCTAGCTTTTAGGATGCAATCTTTTATCCCTGCATACATACATGTGCGCGTGCGTGCACACACATTTTATCTTTTCTTTCTCCTTGTCACGGGACTTGTGTTCCCTGTCACCCTTTGGGGGCGGGACAAGGGTTACTGCAGTCCCGTAGCTAAGTCTGCTTGTTCCCCTTTAGCTTCATGAGAGTGTGGCCTAATGGCCAGAGTCAGTCTGACGGTCCCAGATTTTCAGGTAGGACAAGCTGGGGAAGCTCAGGCCCTCAGACAGGGTGGAGCCCCAAGCAGGCTGGGGATGGTTGTTCTCCTGTCATAGCTTAGAGTAGCTCAAGGGCTGCTGTAAACTACACCCGGCTGCATATAGTCCCATGGGCCCTCTAGCACTAGGGACTGCTGGAGTAAGTGGTGCTCCAGCCATGGAATCTGCAGCAGGAGGAGATCTGGCTACTTTTCAAATAAGTTCCAGTCTTTGCCCTTTTATTTTTTTAAAAATGCAAGGCGCATACATTAGAGTCCTCTGCAGAGGCAGCACACATTATGCAGAGAAGCCAATTTCTCCTTTATTAAGGAAGAAAATATCCTGTTATAAACCTGATCTTGACTTTAACTTTACAAGAATTTAACCAATCTGCCCGAAATATCACAGGCCTCACCTTATGGGAGTGTATAATTTTGCTGGGAAGTTTGAGAGAAATGGGGCAAAGTATTTGGGGGATATGGACATGTGCTTTTCTTCCTTTCTCTCACTCTGTCTTTGGTTCATGAGAATTCCAAAATGGATTGGCCTGGAGGATACACTGCTGACCTGGAGGGGGAGCCATATCCTCACCACTTCCCTGTTGCCTTTGGGGCTCCATACAATATCTCACCAGGAGAACTGAGAGGAAGCAGCACTCTGCCTGGCCCTTTTGGGGTCTGCACAAGGAGAAAGGTACACTGTGTAGGGAAGGTGCAAGGATCTTAGGGCCAGACAGAATCTGGCCCTAAGATATCAGTTTCTATGTGCATGATGGGTTCTGCTGACTTCTGAACTACATGTAGCCCTGCTGCAGACTTCATAAAAACCACATAGCCCAGATATGCACAAGTACAATGTTTGGAGTTAGTCGGCAAAGAATCACTCTGTTAGGTGTGATTAGGGAGAAATAGATACACAGAGAGTTTGCCTAGACCAGAGATTATGGTCCTGCTTCAGTATGAGTGAACTGGTTGCCAGTTAGCTCAAGTGATCTACCATGATTGTAAATGCTAGTCTAGACACTCCATGTATGTTTGAGATTTAGAGTCATGGACTTAAAGCCCAGAAAGGACACCCCACATCAACCAGTCTGACCTCCTGTATATCACAAGCCAAACACACGCACACTAAACCCAACAACTGAAATTAGAAATTCAGCAAGAATTCTTATTATTAGATCTGACGTGCATGCCCTATTGAACTTCATCCCATTTCAGTCACTCCAGTCTTCAAGGTCAACCCGCTCTTCCTGTATAATATTCTGATTCTCCACTGTATTGATGATGCCTTCCAAATTTGTATCAGCAAATTTCATTAATACACTTTTACTTTTTGTGCCCATGTCCTTAATGAAAATACTGAATAAGATTCATCCCAAGGCTGATCCTTGAGGAACTCCATAGTTACCTCTCTCCAGTCTGATAATTCACATTTCAGCACAACCCATTTCCCATTTCTCCTCTTTAGCCAGCTCCTTATCCACCCTACAATTCTTGTGCTGATCCCCATCTGCCCTAATTTAACTAATAATTTCCCATGTGGTACCATGTCAAATGCTTTACTAAAGTCCAAGAATATTAGGTCTACTGAACTTCCCTTATCTAAAAAATCAGTTATGTTCTCAAAGGAGGAAATCAGGTTATCCTGGCCTTTGGCAAACCCATATTGCATTACATCCCCTTTACTATTTACCTCCATGAATTTAATTATTCTTTCCTTCACAATTTGTTCTAAAGCCTTGCAGGCTGCTGAGGTCAGACTAACAAGTCTGTAATTGCTTGGATCACTTTTTTCTCTTTCTTAAATATAGGTATGACATTAGCTATTCTCCGGTCATACAGCACTACCCCCAAATAGACAGATTTATTGAAAATTCTTGATACTGGACCAGCCCTCTCGTGTGCCAAGTCTTTCAATATTCTGAGGTGGAAGTTATTCAGTTACCCCAATTTGAATGCATTAAGCTCTTTAAGTTTTTCTTCCACCTCAAATGAGGTAATTTCCATATTTATACACTTATTTCCATTAGCTGTCCTGCCTTCATGCACATGTCCCATATTATCATCCTTACTGAAAACTGAGGCAAACTAGTAATTCAAGTTTAAAGCCATACCTAGATTATCTTTAGTCTCCTTCCCATCCACACTACATAGCAGCCCAACCTCATCCTCCCTTATTCTCTTTTTATTTACATAACTAAAAAACCTCTATTTTAATTTCATTGGCCAGAGCTAATTCAGCTGGACTTTTAGCAATTCTCACTTTATTTCTACATTTTCTATTCCATCCCACAATGGAGCTTTCTTTGATGATCAATCCCTTTTCCCATTCCCATTAGGCTCTCTGCTTACAGAGAGCCTTTCCCTAGAAGTGTTTTCGGATGCAAATTTCAGAGAGTTTTTGTATAGTTGATTTAAAGACATTCCAAGCCTCCTCCACATTTAAGTCCTTGAACTCTTTAGTCCAATTGACTTCTTTAACCAATTCCCTTAATTGCTAAAGTCTGCCTTTTTGAAATAAAAAATCATAGTTAATGGCGTGATTATAATTAGCCTCTATTTAATTTAAACTGAATCATGTTGTGACCACTTGATCCAAGTTTATTTGCTACGACCAGCTCTTCTATGATGTCCTCTCTACTTGCGAAACCAAGTCTAAAATTGCAAATCACCTCTTGTTTGCCCTACATTGAGCCCCAGGGTAAGTCACAAGCATGTGTGTGTCCTGGAACAAACATTTGTGAAGTGTCTAGACTAACATTTATAGTCATGTTAGTTAACTTGAGTTAATTGCCCATTGTCTCAAGTTACAAAAGGACCACAAAACTCTCGTCTAGGCAAGCCCCAAGAAAATGGGGGCTGGTTTGGGTGGGCCAGGAGAAAAAAAACAATATAGAGCGAAGCGGCCCCTTGTGGTGATGTACCAACCACACCCCAAATTAATCTACTTTACACGCCTACACTGTAGTATGACCCCCCCTCACCTCCTTCAGCTTTGGATAAGACTTGATCAGGCTCCAGCTCCAAACTTTGCCGCTCAAATCCCTCTTTACTGAGAGTCAAACTTGCCTAGTCATAGCCCTGAGATGTAACGCAGTGTGGTTCTTCGCTGTCCCTAGGTGTGTCTAGTTTTCTGAGAATTGAATACTAATTCTTGTGTGGTCTTAAATGCTTGGCTTGTTTCTATTAAAATGTAGATAATTTTATATTTAAAAAAACTGTGTGGTACTGCCTCTTTGCAAGTCATTGGTAGCTATTAATAAAACCTAAAACCAGAGTTTAAATACAATAGCCTTGGCTCTGATTCTGTATGCTGCTTCCTGAGAAGTCCTGAACAAAGAACTCTATCACATACCGCAACAAAGGGTTAAGCTGAATTGTAGAAAAAGGGATTTAACTGTAGCTGTGCATAATTTTCCCCCAATATCCCAGTTGTATCTGTCTGGTAAATTTTCATGACAATTTCATACAGCTGAACACAGTGACTTGATAATTTAATCCTTTTGTTTTCCTGAAGTTGGCTAATTAATCTGTTTAGTTCAGAGAAGGGAAGCGGCTTGCACAAACGTCTACTGTTAGAATAAACACAAACATAGGCACTGTACCATAGTTCCTGCCTGTGCCACTTAGGAAAGGGCAAACTAGTTCAGATAAAATTAAAACCAGCCCAAATGTTCACAGTGCTGCTCCCACTAAAATAGCTCCATCAAAGACTAGGACATATTAACTGCTGCTCTGTAGGGCAAATCATATGGTTCATATTTGAGCAAAATTCCCATTGTCATCAGTGGGAGCTTTGCTCCAACTGGGACTACAAATTTTGGTCCTATGGATTTGTTTCCCCATCAGTGGGTGCTTGGTAATTGCAGCTCTTGAATGTATGCATATTCATTACACCATGGAGTTTGGGAAGTTGCACAGTCTGCAGCTGATCTACTGAATCAGACTGTAAATCAGACTTATTAAGATACAAGGTTCTGACTCAAGAGAGATACTAATTACACAGCCTTGTCTTCGGCATTGACCTTCAAATCATATCAGTAACTGAAACTGCAGAGAAGAATGTGATATGAATATAGGTGCAACCCACACCTGATGCATCACAAAGGGCTGAAGCTCCATTGTGGGGCCTATAGCCAACTTAATCACAAGCACACAAAGAGATATGGCCAGGATGCCTGGGTCATGAGCTATTTTGGTGCTATTATAATATGGAGATATACTTATCTCATAGAGTTGGAAGGGACCCCAAAAGGTCATTGAGTCCAGCACCCTGCCTTCACTAGCAGGACCAAGTACTGATTTTGCCCCAGACTCCTAAGTGGCCCCCCTCAAGGGCTGAACTCACAACCCTGGGTTTAGCAGGCCAATACTCAAACCACTGAGCTATCCCTATTCTCAGCAGCCTGTGCCAGTTCCTATAGAGCCCTTCCAACCACAGTTCAACTCTTCTCTCCATGAGCAAAATGTATAGAGAGGGCAGAGGTGCAAGGATTCCTATTGGGATGCCGCTGCCTCCCCGTGCAGCAGGGCAAAGCAATCTGCATCACCCTGTATTAGCAGGAGTTAACTGAGCCAGTGTTTGCATAATGGAGTGCTGTTGTAATGATTTTTAACATTATTTATGTTCTGAATCTGAAAGAGAGACTTTTTGCCTCTCCTTGTAATCTACAGAGAACATAGCCGTGCTGCTCCAAGCCTTTCCTAGTGGATGGAATCAGGCCCTGGAAGGTGAACGTCTCCCACAGAGCTGCAACATGAGATGATAAATTAGAGCGCTGAAGTGAACCTGTGTATACACAAACATCCCGGGGCCTGATTCTCCTCCACTCATCTTTGTTTTATTCCTGTGTAATGCTACAGACCTCCATGGAGTTACTATTGATCTATGCCAGTGAGAGGAAAATTAGGGCCCTGTTTGCCTAAACATTCTGCTGTCAGTTACACTGTGAAACTCAAGTCCAAGGCATTCTATAGATGTAACTGAGGGCAGCACTTGATCCTTAGTGCTTGGCTTCAATTGTACTATATACTGTGTAAACACATACACACTTTTGAATATGGTGACCAGACAGCAAATGTGAAAAATCGGGACAGGGGGTGGGGGGTAATAGGAGCCTATATAAGAAAAAGACCCAAAAATCGGGACTGTCCTGATAAAATCGGGACATCTGGTCACCCTACTTTTGAATAGTATATACATACAGTGTTGGCCCTTTAAAATACAACCTGTTCTGCAGCAAGTAAGCATCTATCTACTTTACAAGAATCCAATGACATCCATCCTGAAAGCAAGTCCAGGAAAACAATGAGACCTTACAAATTTGTTCAGTCTCCTACTCTCCTCTCCTGCTCATCCCCCTTCTTTTCCCTTTTCCTTCCATTTAGCTGATTCCCTCTTTAGTCAACCCACTCACCAAAAAATAAATAAAAAATAAAAAAGTGGAACTAACATGCTGTATGCCGTATGCTGCTATCACATGTTTCACACCGCTTGTGTGTTATAGCCCTTCCTTCACTCTCAGTCTTGTCTGTTTCGACAACATTGTCTTATTGTTTCCATGTGCTCCCCCTTCACTCGGTCTTAATCCATCTCTTGTCTCTTGTCTGATGCTGACATTGTAAGCTCTTTGGGGCAGGGGCTGGTTTTTGGTTCTGTGCTTGTGCAGCGCCTGACACAGTGGGCCCCTAATCCATGACTAGGGCTCCTACGTGCTCTGATAACACAAATAACTAACAGCAGTTGGAACTGTTCAGCCCATTTGCTGCAGGGATGCCTTTAAGTATTTGTCATTCAAGCTGCATGCCTAAGCCAAATGATTTGTTTGTTTCCTGGCCTAGCCTTCACAAACCACTTTTGCTCCCTCCCCCCCCCCCCCCCCCCAAAAGGAAAAGTTTTTTGGGGATTAAATGACTCTCTGCTACAAGCCAGAAATTTCTGCATCCACATGCATGAACAAAATTTCACTTTCACAAATATTTGGGAAAGACAAATGAAAAAGCAAAGTTCTATCAGAAGTATGCAAATAATGTCTCATGAATCCCCCTACCCCCAGTTCATTCACTCGCTGCATTTACAGAAATGAAGACGATAGAATGAAACATTCCTTCCCAAGTTCTCTTTTCCTGCCTTCCCACTGTCACAAATTGCAACTGGGGTAGTAATACCAGCCTTGAGGTGGGAGTTGAAGGGGAGAGAGAATCCTTCATTGTGCCACTAGGAAAGAACGTGTGAGCCCCATGTACATGGGTGGTGGGTATAATAGGCCAGGGGAGGCTAAGCCTTCCCTAAACCAGGCCCTGGTCCTGCCCATGCTCCGCCGTCTCCCCCAAGCGAGTGGGAGCTCAGCTCCAGTCGGAGGCCAGCAGGTGGCTGGGGCTGGCCAGTGGCCCGCACCGGGGCCAGCTGGTGACCCAGGGCAGTTTGGCCGAGACTCCTCCACCCACAGGAGGAGGGTGCTCAGGGCTCCAGTGGATGGGAGGGAGGGGTGGAACCTCAGGAAGAATGGGCGGCGCCGCGTGACTAGCCTCCCCAAAGTGGGGGCTCGCGCACTGCCCATGTAAGCCTTGTACAGGCAGATTTGCTTCATCTGCCACTTCCTCCTCTGCCAAGAGAAAATCAGGCAGCTAGGTGAATGAGCTGAAACTGCTGCACCTGTGCAGAAAGGAGACAGTGCATTTATGCTAAGCAAGTGCTAACGCCAGTCTACTATATTAGCAGAAGCAATGAAATTAGTACAAAGGGCTATGAATCAGAGCATTTCTCTGTGCTTTGGGACAGTTTGGATCCTGTTCTGAATTTTAAAGCTGGCCTTTCTGCGCCCCTCCCCCATCCCAGTCAGCTGAACCGAAACCCCAGATCTAAGCATCCTCAAACTTTGCAGGGGGTTGGATCTAGATCACTGCTTCTTAAGCCCACGTCTAGTAAATATCAATACTTCCCTGCCTCCTTAACACCACATCTTCCTCTACCCCCCACTACCTCCAGAATCACTACTACAGTGCCACTGACTTATGCTAAAGTCACCCTGCAGTGTCAGCCTAGGGAGAGAGTAGAAATTCCAATCCCTGAAAGTGAACAAAAGGGAGCCCATGGCCTTTAGTACGACTGGGGCCCATTGTTGATGATAATTTTGTCCTTGTCCCTGAGGGAGGTGATGTGAAAGCAGAGACTCAGCACTTTTGGTAATGGTGAATTTACTCCTGGGGGAGGAAAGACAGCTTAGCAGCAGTCACAGGACTGAGGATGAACCTTTACATAGGATGATATTCCGCTAGCAAACACAGGTGCTGAAGCTAAAGCAAGAAGGGCAAGGACACCCAGAGAAACAATCGTCTTCCTATTACCTGTACCAAACAATAGCATAGGCTGCGGGCATTTGTAATAGAATTCACCTCCTGCATAGAAGGGTCTTTCATATACACTGAATCTCAAACGCCTTTACAGGGTTAAATATAACAATGACAGAGACCAATGCCTGGCTGTGTGAGAAAAAACACCATGTTTTCAATGCAATTGTTAATTTTGCCTACATATTGGGACAAGTGTTCTATATTAAGTGACATAATAGAGATACCAAAGTGGGGGAGAAAATCAATAAAGAAAAGGAAATGGGAAAAGATATTCGCAGGTGAGATTTGAAATGTGACAGAAGGACCCTAAAGGCAAATCCAAGTGGCAGGAGCTTCAGAGGAGAAATAACTGTCTCCAACCGAAGTTAGATGGCATGGAGAGAAGAGGAGATCAGGGACAGACAAGAGAAAGGAGAGGAGGGAGAGAGAAGGCTATGCTACAGCAAGTCCAGGTAAAGTTTTAAAACTAAGCAGAGCAACTTTGAACTGGAGCTTGCAATGAATGGCCAGCTAGTGGAACTATTTAGTACTGGGGGAGACCTGATTGCATTTTAATAGACCAGGGATTCTTCACCAGATATCTGGTGCTATGTCTACACTGCACACCACTGGCGGAAGGAAAAGATTGTAGCATGGGGAGGACACTAGACTGCTATTTTTAGCAGTGTAGATGGGGAGGCAGGCTTGAGCCAATAGAAAGCCGTGTAGGGTACATAATCAGGTACATACCCCCACCCTTCAGGCATGTCTTTATTCTACTCACCTAAGCTATGCCTCTCAGTCTACACTGCTATCTATACCTGGGCACACTACATGCCACCAAAAGAAGCATGCCATGAAGATCACCATCACCTTGTCACTCCCATGATGCTAAATGGGAAGCCGATCCTCACTAGTTGGGATCCTGGTATGCATATGGGAATCCCGGCCTGGAAAAGGTTGAGCCCCACGGCTGTATAACAGGGGAGAAAATGAACAGCAGCATTCTGCACACTATGCAATCTGGGGAGATGAGACTTGGAAAGGCCAGAGAGGAGAACACTGCAGTACACATGGTGAAGTCAGTAGAAGGCATAGAAGAGTTTCAACCAGGTGGCATTGAAGAAGTTTGTGCCACTGGCGTGCAAACCGGGTGCCCATGGCAGCCAGCAGGCGACCCCTAGCTTAGTGTTGAGTTACATCTTGACAACCACATTGCTGTGGAACCATAAGGTGTCCAGGAGCACCGTGCTAGTGCACAAGCTGCCATCCCCTCAGCAGTGGCTCTAACACTACAGACTCCTCCTTTTTGCCAACCACCATAGGGGCAGCAGAACTGGGGGGGGGAGGGTCTACCACCCCCTGTGAGGTAAATATTTGGGGGGCCTGATATATGTTTCCATCCCCCACAATATCTAATGGAGGTGAGAGCGGGACCTGGGTTGGAGTGGCCACTACAGTGCATGAGATCAGGCTGGCTGCCAGGGAGCCGGTAGGAAACACCTCACAGAGACCCCCAGTTTAGGAGAGGGGCAGGACTTGGAGCATGTGCACCAACCACCACAGTGGGGCCAGGGCCTCTGCACGTGGGCAGATGATGCGAGCGCTCAGGTGCCAGCCACCAAGGTGGGAGAGCACAGGACAGACACATCCCACTAAGTCTCAGTAACTCCCCTCGCTCCCCCCCATTCCTCCATGCCCACCCCCACATTCACAGCAAGCTTCCCCTCACCAACGCTTTATGTCATTGTCTTTGACTCCACCCTTTCCACACTGGTGCTGGAGACCTGTTTCCAACAGCTGCTGGTGCAGAGCAACATGGGAGAGTTTGAAAGACACAAAGGAAACCAACTGGCATTGAAAGTCAGGGGGAGTTGAGCACCAAATTCCCCTTTGAAAATCTCTCCCATAACAAGAACCAGAGTACTTGTGGCACCTTAGAGACTAACAAATTTATTAGACCATAAGCTTTCGTGGGCTACAGCCCACTTCTTTGGATGCATATAGAATGGAACATATATTGAGGAGATATATATACACACATACAGAGAGCATGAACAGGTGGGAGTTGTCTTACTTAATTGGCCTCTCAGAGTTGGTAACAGAAAAAAAAATTTTGAAGTGATAATCAAGATAGGCCAGTACAGACAGTTTGATAAGAAGTGTGAGAATACTTACAAGGGGAGATAGATTCAATGTTTGTAATGGCTCAGCCATTCCCAGTCCTTATTCAATCCTAAATTGATTGTATCTAGTTTGCATATCAATTCCAGCTCAGCAGTCTCTTGTTGGAGTCTGTTTTTGAAGTTTTTCTGTTGTAAAATAGCCACCCGCAGGTCTGTCATTGAATGACCAGACAGGTTAAAGTGTTCTCCCACTGGTTTTTGCGTAGAGACTGTCTGGTTTGGCCAATGTACATGGCAGAGGGGCATTGCTGGCACATGATGGCATATATCACATTGGTAGATGTGCAGGTGAACAAGCCCCTGATGGTATGGCTGATGTGATTAGGTCCTATGATGATGTCACTTGAATAGATATGTGGACAGAGTTGGCATTGGGTTTTGTTACAAGTATAGGTTCCTGGGTCAGTGTTTTTGTTCAGTGATGTGTGGTTGCTGGTGAGTATTTGCTTTAGGTTGGGGGGTTGTCTGTAAGCGATGACAGGTCTGTCTCCCAAGATCTGTGAGAGTGAGGGATCATCTTTCAGGATACGTTGGAGATCTTTGATGATGCGCTGGAGAGGTTTTAGTTGGGGGCTGAAGGTGACAGCTAGTGGTGTTCTGTTATTTTCTTTGTTGGGCCTGTCTTGTAGGAGGTGACTTCTGGGTACTCGTCTGGCTCTGTCAATCTGTTTTTTCACTTCAGCAGGTGGGTATTGTAGTTTTAAGAATGCTTGACAGAGATCTTGTAGGTGCTTGTCTCTGTCTGAGGGATTGGAGCAAATGCAGTTATATCTTAGAGCTTGGCTGTAGACAATGGATCGTGTGGTGTGTCCTGGATGGAAGCTGGAGGCATGTAGGTAAGTGTAGCAGTCAGTAGGTTTCCGGTATAGGGTGGTATTTATGTGACCATCACTTATTAGCACAATAGTGTCCAGGAAATGGACCGCTTGTGTGGATTGATCTAGGCTGAGGTTGATGGTGGGATGGAAATTATTGAAATCATGGAGGAATTCCTCAAGGGCTTCTTTTCCATGGGTCCAGATGATGAAGATGTCATCAATGTAGCGCAAGTAGAGTAGGGGCGTTAGGGGACGAGAGCTAAGGAAGCGACAGCAGCCAAGAGCATAAGTATTTCAAGCAAAGGGAAGCACAACCCTATTTTGTCCTGTGGCACGTATTAGATTTGAACCAGACACTTGGCAATCAATGGTTCTATAATCTCACTACCAATTACCATCAGTGCTCAAATGATCAGTTTGGAAATCACAGTGCTAAACTATCCAGCATCTGACCAGTTCTCATTCAGACCCCTGAAAGCAGTGCAGGGCCGGCACTTCCACTAGGCGACCCTAGGCGGTTGCCTAGGGCGACAGGATTTGGGGGGCGGCATTTTGCCGCCCTCGGCGGAAATTCGGCAGCAGTGGGTCCTTACGCTCTGGATCTTCGGTGGAAATTCGGCGGCAGGTCTGAAGTGCCCCAAAGACGCAGAGCAGAAGGACCCCCACTGCTGAGGACCCCAGGCCCCCTGAATGCTCAGAGGAGGAGCGCTGCCGCTTTGGGCAGCAAAAACCCTGGCGCCGCTCCTGAAGCAGTGGTGCAAGTAGAATTCATTTCTTACTGGCACACTGCACTCATGGGAGGGACACAAAGAGGGGCACCAGCTATCAGGGGGAACGTGACCTCCCCATGTGATTCCTCCCTGCCCTGCCCCCAGCCTGGGCCCCCCGCGCTCTCCCCGCCCTATGATCCATCCCACATTACCTGGGGGGGGGCTCTGTCCTCCTCCCGCTGCACTGGAGACTTCTGATCTACAAGGCTCTCTGGAACCACAGCAGCAAAAGGAGCAGAATGTGGGGCCACCAGGCGGCCCCACAACAGCAGCTCCTCTGGTGTGGCTGTACCACCCTGGCTCCACCCCCAGCCCTTCCACACAGCTGTGTCTCCTGAGTCCTGTCTGGGGTCTGTACAGCAGCACTGGAGGTCAGGGCTGGGCTAGGGGCGATTCAGCCACGCCGGAGGAGCTGCTGGAATGCCACCGCCTGGCAGCCCCACGTTCTGCACCTCCTGTGTCTTTCCAGTACAGCATACTGGCTATAAATATCTTACTGATATGGCATACCGGACCACCATACTTGCACCACTGCCTTAAAGATATCTTCCCTACGAGGGGTCCTAACGAGAATGGTACAGAATAAGGGAAGTGCCACTTCGTTTTGATCAAAGGCGTAACAGCTCCAAAGGTATTTTCTTTTAATGACAAAGCCTTATTTTATTTTCAGTCTCAGCCTATATACACTTGGCATAGTTACTAAGAAGAGATCATCTTAAAAGCTTGTGAAAAAGGGAAGAGAGAGAGCGAGCCTGCTGCATAGAGCCTTGACAACAGCAGAGATTGACTAGCATCCAGATTATTCTTCATAATGGTCGAAAATGGATTTGAGCGACCAAGAGAGATTGCAGTTATGTGGAAATAAACTTGCTGAATGTATGAAATGCCAAAGGATCTGCAGAAGAACGCTGAGAAGAATGGGCTATTAATCACTGTAGTCAGCTGCATCCTATATACAATACTCACCTTGTGAACTTGAAAAATAGAACTATAATCAGAAAAGTTATGTCCTTCAAAAGACTCTTTGGGTGCCCAGCACAGTTACTGCAGTAACTCTTTGGGACAGAGTGTTCTGGCTGCATGTGTTAACAGAAAGAGATTCTTCAGTTCTGATTCCAGGAGCAGCTGACATTAAAAAAAACTGTCATCCCGTCCCCATCTCCTCTCCTTGCTTCCCTTCCATTTTACCCTATCAGTCACCTTCCCCTATCTCCATTCTGGATCTGGGCTTTTGGTTTGACCCTCTCTCTAAATGCCTCTGAATTTTGGGGAAGTTCAATTCCTGATCCAGATCTAAAACTCTGCAGCTGCCCCTTGCCTGTATCATAGGCAAAATCAAAAGCTTTGGGGAAAAGTCAGGATCTGAATTGGAACTCTGCAGTTCAGGGGCATCTTTGTTTCTCTTCTATCCCCCTCCCAAACCTATAAGTTGTAACTGCAGCTCAGAGGTGAAAGAACCAAAAATAAACCCCCCATAATAGCAAAGAAATAATGTCCAGCTTCAATCTAGCCCACATCCCCATCTCCGGGAACTCAGTCAGCAGCAGCATCTGATACTTAAAAAATACAAAGATGAGCTGCAAATGTTAGTCACGGGCAGAGGCAGCAACAGGCAGGGAGAAGTGATTGAATTCCCAGCTGGCTCCAAGAGTTCCTATCATTCTCTGTATCAGCTGATTAAGTATGTTTATTCCTTAAAACTCAGCATGAACTTGTAGAATTCCATCCACACATCACCATGTGGGCTTTTAGGATCTCATCTCCTTATATTTCTGTTTCAACTCTGTCCTCACTCATGTCTTTGTCTTTTGCATCTTCCCTTTTACAAGACCCTAAGATCCAGATTTTTAAAGGTATTTATGCATTGCAATTCTCTGTGTTACTGATTTAGGAGCCTAAATTTCATTTTCAAAAGGAATTTAGGCATTTAGAAGCCAAGATCCCATTGACAGTCAATGCTAACTAGGCTCCTAAATGCTGAGCACTGCAAAAGATCAATAACTTTAAAACTTTGCGCTTAGGCCTTTAAAAAAAATGCTGTAAGCAAATATGCAGGGAACTTTTTAAAGAGTGTGCCAAATATATATGGGAATATGCAGGCTGAATATTAGGCAAATCTCAGATGGTCCCAGTGCTACTGCCTAGAACAAGCACTTATCTCCTAAAATTAATTACCACTGTTGCATGATTGACTTCTAGATAAAATGAGCCTAACAGTATTCCCACTGGCTTAGATAGAGTAGTTATGGGAGGGCTCAACTTGTCTTGCTACTGCTTCGGGATTGTCAGGTCCCCTGAATTGGTCAGAATTAAAACATGTATAGGGATTGGAAAGAGAGAGAGATACTGAAATACCTGACCTGGCCAGCAACCAGAAGAGCCAAAACTGTTTTGGATCAGTGGTCAGCACTCAGATGTATTCTCCATAAATAAATAATAAATGAATGCTCCTTGCTACAAGAGGTGGAAATTGACCTCACTTTTTAAGCTATTTGCTATGAGGTACTTCAGGTTATTGTCACCTGAGTAATGGAGCTACTCTGAGGGTATGTTTACACTACGAAATTAGGTCAAATTTATAGAAGCCGGTTTTATAGATATCGGTTTTATACAGTCGATTGTGTGTGTCGCCACATAAAATGCTCTAAGTGCATTAAGTCGGCGAACCGCGTCCACAGTACCGAGGCTAGCGTCGACTTCCGGAGCGTTGCACTGTGGGTAGCTATCCCACAGTTCCCGCAGTCTCTGCCGCCCATTGGAATTCTGGGTTGAGATCCCAATGCCTGATGATGCAAAAACAGTGTCGCGGGGGATTCTAGGTACATGTCGTCAGGCCCCTCCCCCTCCGTCAGAGCAACGGTAGACAATCGATTCACGCCTTTTTACCTGGGTTACCTGTGCAGACAACATACCACAGCAAGCATGGAGCCCGCTCAGCTCAGCTCACCGTCACCATATGTCATCTGGGTGCCGGCAGACGTGGTACTGCATTGCTACACAGCAGCAGCTAATTGCCTTTTGGCAGTAGACGGTGCAGTATGACTGGTAGCCGTCATCGGCTATCTGGGTGCTGGCAGACGTGGAGCTGCATTGCTACACAGCAGCAGCTCCTTGCCTTTTGGCAGTGGATGGTGTATTACAATTGATATCCGTCGTCTTCGTACTCCTCAGTGAGTTCAATCAGAGGCACCCGGGAAACTTCTTCAGCAGATTCCTCTAAGAAATACTGAACCAAACTTTCCACTCTGGGCATCTGATTCTTCATTTTGTCTCCTGGAGACCCAGCAGTCCTATTGAACCGTCTTCACGATGATGGCTAGCAGTCATAATACAGCATTTTCTGCCAAGCACCCAGAAGATGCCGATGGCTATCAGTCATGCTGCACCGTCTGCTGCCAGCTTAAGATGTAAAAATAGATGGACCAGATTTGTTGTGTGATCATTTGCTTTCCCCCTCCCTCCGTGAAATCAACGGCCTGCTAAACCCAGGGTTTTGAGTTCAATCTTTGGGGGGGGCCATTCGGTGTTACAGTTGTTTGTGTTTCTCCCTGATGCACAGCCACCTTTGTTGATTTTAATTCCCTGTACCTGTATGCCATGTCGTCACTCGCCCCACCCTCCCGCCCTCCATCAGACACTAGTTTGGCGCCTTTTTTCAGCCCAGATGCCAAAGCACTGGGATCATGGAGCCCGCTCAGATCACCGCGGCAATTATGAACACTATGAACACCACGCGCATTGTCCTGGAGTATATGCAAAGCCAGAACATGCCAAAGCAAAACCAGCCGAGGAGGCGATTGCAGCGCGGTGACGAGAGTGATGAGGAAATTGACATGGACGTAGACCTCTCACAAAGTACGGGCCCCAGCAATGTGCAAATTATGGTGTTATTGGGGCAGGTTCATGCCGTGGCACACCGATTCTGGGCCTGGGAAACAAGCACAGACTGGTGGGACCGCATCCTGTTGCAGGTGTGGGACGATTCCCAGTGGCTGCGAAACTTTCGCATGCGTAAGGGCACTTTCATGGAACTTTGTGACTTGCTTTCCCCTGCCCTGAAGCGCCAGAATACCAGGATGAAAGCAGCCCTCACAGTTGAGAAGCGAGTGGCGATAGCCCTGTGGAAGCTTGCAACGCCAGACAGCTACCGGTCAGTCGGGAATCAATTTGGAGTGGGCAAACCTACTGTGGGGGCTGCTGTGATCCAAGTTGCCAGGGCAATCAAAGACCTGCTGATATCAAGGGTAGTGACTCTGGGAAACGTGCAGGTCATAGTAGATGGCTTTGCTGCAATGGGATTCCCAAACTGTGGTGGGGCAATAGACGCTACCCATACCCCTATCTTGGCACCAGAGCACCAAGCCACCGAGAACATAAACCGCCAGGGGTACTTTTCAATGCTGCTGCAAGCCCTGGTGGATCACAAGGGACGTTTCACCAACATCAGCATGGGATGGCCGGGAAAGGTACATGATGCTCACGCCTTCAGGCACTCTGGTCTGTTTCGAAAGCTGGAGGAAGGGACTTTCTTCCCGGACCAGAAAATAGCCGTTGGGGATGTTGAAAAGCCTATCGTTATCCTTGGGGACCCAGCCTACCCTTAATGCCATGGTTCATGAAGCCGTACACAGGCAGCCTGGACAGTAGTCAGGACCTGTTCAACTATAGGCCGAGCAAGTGCCAAATGGTGGTGGAATGTGCATTTGGATGTTTAAAAGCACGCTGGCACAGCTTACTGACTCGGATAGACCTCAGCGAAACCAATATCCCCATTGTTATTGCTGCTTGCTGTGTGCTCCACAATATCTGTGAGAGTAAGGGGGAGACATTTATGGCGGGGTGGGAGGTTGAGGCAAATCGCCTGGCCGCTGATTACACGCAGCCAGACACCAGGGCGGTTAGAGGAGTACAGCAGGGCACGATGCGCATCAGAGAAGCTTTGAAAACAAGTTTTGTGACTGGCCAGGCTACGGTGTGAAACTTCTGTTTGTTTCTCCTTGATGAACCCTCCGCCCCCGCCCCCTGGTTCACTCTACTTCCCTGTAAACTAACCACCGCACCCTCCCCTCCCCCCTTCGAGCACCGCTTGCAGAGGCAATAAAGTCATTGTTACTTCACATTCAAGCATTCTTTATTAATTCATCACATAACTAGGGGGATAATTGCCAAGGTAGCCCAGGATGGGTGCGGGAGGAGGGAAGGAAAAGGACACACTGCAGTTTAAAACTTTAAAAAACAATAACACTTATTGAAGGCCAGCCTTTCAATGCTCGGGCAATCATCTGGGGTGGAGTGACTGGGTGGCCAGAGGGGCCCCCCCACTGTGTTCTTGAGCATCTGGGTGAAGAGGCAATGGGACTTGGGGAGGATGGCTGTTGGTTACACAGGGGCTGTAGTGGCGGTCTCTACTCCTGCTGCCTTTCCTGCGGCTCAACCACACGCTGGAGCATATCAGTTTGATGCTCCAGCAGCCGGAGCATATCAGTTTGATGCTCCAGCAGCCGGAGCATCGACTCTTGCCTTCTGTCAGCAAGCTGACGCCACCTATCCTCTTCAGCCCTCCACTTGCTCTCTTCAGCCCGCAATTCAGCCCGCAACCTCTCCTCTCGTTCATATTGTGCTTTTTTGCACTCTGACATTGACTGCCTCCATGCATTCTGCTGTGCTCTGTCAGCGTGGGAGGCCATCTGGAGCTCCGAGAACATATCATCCCGAGTCTGCCGTTTTCTACTTCTAATCTTCACTAGCCTCTGTGAAGGAGAAACATTTGCAGCTGGTGGAGGAGAAGGGAGAGGTGGTTAAAAAGACACATTTTAGAGAACAATGGGTACACTCTTTCACGTTAAATTTTGCTGTTCACATTACACAGCACATGTGCTTTCGTTATAAGTTCACATTTTTCCTCTTATATTGAAGGCCTGCCGGTTTGGTGTGAGAGATCACTAACGCAGTGCCAGGCAACAGATTTTGGCTTGTAGGCAGCCATGGTAAGCCACAGTCTTTTGGCTTTTTAAACCTTCTTAACATGTGGGAATGGTATCAAACAGTAGCGCCCTCATTTCCCATACCAAGCACCCATTGGGTTGGCCATTTAAAATGGGTTTGCAATGTAAAAGGAAGGGCTGCGGTTTCCAGGTTAACATGCAGCACAAACCCAACCAGCCCTCCCACACACACACCCAATTCTCTGGGATGATCACTTCACTCCTCCCCCCCACCACGTGGCTAATAGCAGGGAACATTTCTGTTCAGCCGAGCAGGAACGGGCACTTCTGAATGTCCCCTTAATAAAATCACCCCATTTCAACCAGGTAACCGTGAATGATATCACTCTCCTGAGGATAACAAAGAGAGATAAGGAATGGATGTTGTCTGCATGCCGGCAAACACCAGGACCATACGCTGCCATGCTTTGTTATGCAATGATTCCAGACAGGGCCGGCTCCAGGCACCAGCCCTCCAACAATGTGCTTGGGGCGGCATCTGGAGGGGGGCGGTGCTCCAGCCGGCCGGGGAGAGCGGGGCCCCGGCCGGGCTTGCCGCCCTCCCCTCGGCGCTCCGGCCGGCCGGGGAGAGCGGGGCCCCGGCCGGGCTCGCCGCCCTCCCCTGCTGCGGTCCCAGGCAGGGGGCGGCGGGAGGCTTTTTTGCCTGGGGCAGCAAAAAAGCCAGAGCCGGCCCTGATTCCAGACTACGTGCTACTGGCCTGGAGTGGTAAAGTGTCCTACCATGGCGGACGGGATAAGGCAGCCCTCCCCAGAAACCTTTTGCAAAGGCTTTGGGAGTACATGAAGGAGAGCTTTCTGGAGATGTCCCTGGAAGATTTCCGCTCCATCCTCATACAAGTTAACAGACTTTTCCAGTAGCTGTACTGGCCGTGATTGCCAGGGCAAATTAATCATTAACCATTAAAGACGCTTGCTTTTAAACCATGTGTAATATTTACAAAGGTACACTCACCAGAGGTCCCTTGTGTGCCCTCAGGGTCTGGGAGCATGTCTTGGGCGAGTTCGGGGGTTACTGGTTCCAGGTCCAGGATGATAAACATATCCTGGCTGTTGGGGAAACCAGTTTCTCCGCTTCCTTGCTGTAAGCTAACTTCATTGTCTTCATCATCATTTTCCTCATACCCCGAACCCGCTTCCCTGTTGTGTGTTTCTCCATTGATGGAGTCAAAGCACACGGTTGGGGTAGTGGTGGCTGCACCCCCTAGCATCGCATGCAGCTCCGCGTAGAAGCGGCATGTTTGTGGCTCTGCCCTGGACCTTCCGTTTGCCTCTCTGGCTTTGTGGTAGGCTTGCCTTAGCTCCTTAATTTTCACGCGGCACTGCTGTGCGTCCCTGTTATGGCCTCTGTCCTTCATGGCCTTTAAGACTTTTTCTAATATTTTGCCATTTCGTTTACTGCTACGGAGTTCAGCTAGCACTGATTCATCTCCTCATATGGTGAGCAGATCCCATACCTCCTGTTCAGTCCATGATGGAGCTCTTTTGCGATCCTGGGACTCCATCATCGTTACCTGTGCTGATGAGCTCTGCGTGCTCTCCGTGCTGGGCAAACAGGAAATGAAATTCAAAAGTTTGAGGGGCTTTTCCTGTCTACCTGGTCAGTGCATCTGAGTTGAGAGTGCT
Organism: Trachemys scripta elegans; assembly: GCF_013100865.1. Classification (NCBI taxonomy): domain Eukaryota; kingdom Metazoa; phylum Chordata; order Testudines; family Emydidae; genus Trachemys; species Trachemys scripta. Next base: position 106,048,286 of record NC_048299.1, read on the forward strand.
GTCCAGAGCGGTCAGAATGAAGCACTGTGGGATAGCTCCCGGAGGCCAATAACATCGAATTCCGTCCACACTACCCCAAATCCTACCCGTAAAGGCCGATTTTAGCGCTAATCCCCTCGTTGGAGGTGGAGTAAAGGGCCCTTTAAGTCGAAAAAAAGGGCTTCGTCATGTGGACGTGTCCAGGCTTAATTCAATTTAATGCTGCTAAAGTCGACCTAAACTCGTAGTGTAGACCAGGCCTGATTTACACCAACTGAGGATCTAGACACTTATTTCCTCCCTCCTCACCAAGGGGAATAAAAAAGAATCCAGGCTGACAATTTGCCATGCTACAGACATGTGCAAAAATGGCAAAGCTTAAAACATCTTTCTTCCTGTATACATATATATGTATTTATCTATTTTTATGCCTTATGTCATACCTCTGGGTCTCTTCCATCTAGACTTGTTTACGGTCTTTAGTAGTCATGGAAATTTCTTGCACTTCTAACCAAGTCTTTTACAAACTTTTCCCCCCAATGTTTTCTCCAGTTATAAAATTTCCAGAACATATGAAATTACCCCCTCTGACACACGCCATTATTACCAGGACGAGGTAATTAGGGGGCTAGGGCACATGACTTATGAGGAGAGGCTGAGAGAACTGGGCTTAATTAGTCTGCAGAAGAGAAGAGTGGGGGGGGGGGATTTGATAGCAGCTTTCAACTACCTGAAGGGCTGTTCTCAGTGGTGGCAGATGACAGAACAAGGAGCAGTGATCTCAAGTTGCAGTGGGGGAGGTCTAGGTTGGATATTAGGAAAAACTATTTCACTAGGAGGGTGGTGAAGCTCTGGAATGGGTTACCTAGGGAGGTGGTGGAATCTCCATCCTTAGAGGTTTTTAAGGCCCAGCTTGACAAAGCCTTGGCTGGGATGATTTAGTTGGGGTTGGACTAGATGACCTCCTGAGGTCTCTTCCAACCCTCATCTTCTATGATTCTATCCATAAATGGTGTTCAGAGGTAGCCTTGGCAATCAGGAGCTTTGGGATCTATTTCCAGCTATGCCACTGATCTGCTGCATGACATTGGGCAAGTTACATCATCTTTCTGAAGCCTCTATTCCCCTCCCACCCTTGTCTGTCTTGTCTATTTGGACTGTTAGCTCTTTAGGGCAAGGACGGCCTCAATCTGTCTGTACAGTGCCTGGCCCAATGGAGCCCTGATCTCAGGTAGGGCTTCTGAGCATTAATGCAATATAAAGGACAATATATTGGTTAATAAAACATGCCCACTGATATTATGGTGATGAACATGGTACAAATACCTAGTTAGAAGTATCAGAGGGGTAGCCGTGTTAGTCTGAATCTGTAAAAAGCAACAGAGGTTCCTGTGGCACCTTTAAGACTAACAGAAGTATTGGGAGCATAAGCTTTCGTGGGTAAGAATCTCACTTCTTCAGATGCACTTGCACCTGAAGAAGTGAGGTTCTTACCCACGAAAGCTTATGCTCCCAATACTTCTGTTAGTCTTAAAGGTGCCACAGGACCCTCTGTTGCTAGTTAGAAGTAGAGAGAGAGAACAAGGCATGTTGTTAGCCAAGAGTCATTTGTTTTACATCTACAGACTATAAGCTCAAGTGTGACTTTGTTACACATTTTCCCTTGATGAATCCTGCTGAAGGCCTCTATAACTTTGTAATAAACATTATTGTTTCTATCAATTGAAACTCTTTAATCCATACTCAAAAAACATTGACAAAATAAACGAGAATTTTGCCAAAAATTGTCTCACAATAGCAAACGTAGCTTAGAAATGTTAAATGTGTTTCGCTGAACATTCCCTTTTTCTCGTTGATCTGTAGTACTCTGTGCATATCTTGTCCAGTTGTAGAAATTGAGGTAATAACTTCTTTTTGGGGAGGGCTGGTTGTGTGGGGAGGTTTTGCACTCCCCCAGCAGAAGTCCTGGATGTTATTGTGCTCCTGTTTCACCTATTGTGAAAAGGGGTTCTTTGTCCCTTTTGGAGAAGATAATGCCTCTGTGGCTGCTAGTTTTTGTGTCCCCTAGGACTGCAATTGTCTCTGTGCAAATTGCAGTGAGGCAGGAATACAATCTGACCCTGTAGATGCATTTTTGAACTAATTCCCTTTTGAGCTGCTCTAGTGGGTTCAGAAAACTTGGAAACATTATTGAGATTTTGAATTTTTATGGGGAAAAGGGTATGCTTTTTCTGTACCTGTGCACTTAATAAGCTTTATTGAGAAAAATTTTTGCTACACATGGTCCGTACATAATCTTCCAAATTCTCATAGTTCAGTGACATTAAAAATCCTCCAGTACAAGGTGTGGAAGAGCTCCGACCTTGTCCCCATGGGTCCCACGCTTCTAGGCGGTTTATGCTAGCCTCAGTGGCTCACTGCGACCCACCACATAGCCCTTCTTTCTCTAGGGCCAGGGTTACAGTCTACTGAGCCCTTTTCATCATAAGCCAGCAAGGAGGTTGGTGAGAGAACTCCCACAGTGTCTGTTGTCTCTAGGGCTTATTTCAGAACAGTTTAGCCTCCTGTCCTGACAGGGGCCTGACTTCCCCTCCCAGGTGGTGTTTCTGTAGTGGTGGGTTGGGGGGAACCCGGGCCCGCTCTCTACTCCGGGTTCCGGCCCAAGGACCTTAATTGCAGCAGCTGTTGGCAGCCAACCTTTCACTGCCAGAGTTGCTACATTTCCCTGGGCCACTTCCCCACAGCTCTCCTGCTTCTTCCTTCTTCACCCTTACCTTAGGGCTCCCTTACCAATGACATGAGGGTGTCTTCATTAACCAGCCCTTCAGCTGCACTTGCTCTCCTCTGCCTGACTGGAGTGAGCCCTTTTATAGTATCAAAGGGGCCTTAATTAGAGTCAGGTGTTCACATTAGCTTAATGGCCTCACCTGACTCTTTGCAGGTTAATTGGAGTCAGGTGTTCTAATTAGCCTGGAGCAGCCCCTGCTCTGGTCAGTCAGGGAACAGAAAACTGCTAATCCAGTGGCCAGTATATCTGCCTTCGACTACTTTGTTGTACCCAACTGGCCTGGGTCTATCACAAAGGCTATGCACTGATTCTCAGTGACATGAATGCCCTTTCCCTGTCAAAAGTTCCACTTTTAAACCCCAACCATGTCAGCTCGAGGGCTTGTTCAAACAAGGTCAAAATATTTTTTAATAATTGGAAAAGTACATTAAAAAACCCAAAAACTTTACTGGCATTGAAAATGTCTTCACTACTTTTACTTAAACATTCCACAAAGAAATCATTCACCTTTGAGCAGAGACCAATTGGGCCAAGATTTGACAATGCCTAATGATTCTGGGTGCATACGTTTTTGGATTCTCAACTTGAAACACCATAAAGGGGCCTTATTTTCAAAGGGCAGGTGCTCAGTACTTTCTGAAAATCAGGTGACTTTAAGGTATCTTCAAATTGGACACCCAAAATCACTAGGCACTTTTGAAAATCTTGATCTTCATGTCTAGTTTATTTCAGCCACAAAGGTGAAAGATTCAGAAACTTGCAAGCAACTGAACACGTGGAACTAGAATGGAAATGCTTGCAATCTTAACTGTGGAAGGATACAACAAAAGTAATATTGGAAAAAATGACTCCTGAGGCAGTCCACTAAGAACCCCTTTCCAACCAATAAAGTTTGCATCCATGACAACTCTTTATTGGCGCCATTTTTCCACCCAGAATCCTATTTTACCTTCTACCATGACTCTATCTTAGCCATCAATCTCTGAGATGGAACATTTCCAAAAGCATTTTGAAAATCTAATTACAGTATAGCATATTCACTGAAAGCATTTTATCCACTGCCAGGAAAGGAAAGAAATGCTGCCGGTTAAAGAGCCAGTGTAGGGCCTGATTCTGTTCCTATTCAAGTGAATGACAGAACTCTCACTGACTTCAACTGGAGTAGTATCAGATGGAACAAAAATAATTTAAACAAGGCAACAGTGAAAAATGTAGGCAAGACTATTAGAGGAAACTCTGTGCAAATTTTCCATCAGTCTCACAGATACTATCTGTCATCTGTTCCGCATGTGTGAGTGTGAGTATGAGTGTGAGTGTGTGTGATTACATGGTGCTTTACACTGTGATCCACCATTAGCACAATACGGACATTGGATGCTACAATGGTAAGTGTACACAGTAGCTTGTTTCAAAAGAAATTAACCTGTACATTCCTCCATAGTGCCAGTCTCTTGCATAGGAAACACTGAAAGGAAACAGGCTATTACTAATTACTGGGACTGCTCAGTTCTGGAATATACCAAACTTCTAAGGTAGCAGTAGTGTGCCGACTGTACCCTGACTTAGATGCACTCACTGCAGGTGCTTCAGCAACTAGGCCTTGTAGGCATATTGGGACCCTTGATAGGTCCCACTAACCACTCAGACATATGGTTACGTGAAAGGGTATTTTAATAGGAATTGAAGGAAAGGGGAAAGGTTGCAAATACCCTAGGTCCAGAGGCTTAAACAGTTACAGGTCAAGCAATAGTGCTTTCTGTTTGGGTCCCTGGGGGCAGTCCAGTTGAGAGTCAAGGCTTTTCAGGCCTAGTGCCTGAGGTGCCCTCTCCAGTTCAGTCTCTATTTCAAGCAAGTAAGAGATTGCATATCAGGCTCACTTAGTGTTTCTCTTTGGGACCCTCTGCTCTGTCTCCCTGCCCAGCCACAGCAGCACCCCCATCCCCACTCCCCCCCCCACGTCCCACACAGCCCTGCACAGAGCTGTAACATCCAGAAGTCAGAACCTGTTTCATATGCAGCTTTGTCCACAGTTCCTCCACCCAGCTTCTCTGCAGCTCCTGGCTCATCATGCAGCTGCTGCTTCCAAATAGAGCTGAGCCAGTAGCCACTTTTTGGTCCAGGACCTTTCCCCTTTCCTAGACAGGGAAGAGAAGTGCGGTGGGGAGGGGGCTGATGGGAGTTGTAGTCTCCTACTTAGCAGATCAATCACACTATTTACAAAATTGGAAGGAAGCAGATGGCAAATAATCCTTGCTAAAAAACCCACATGCTAATGAGGATGCTATGCCACAAGCCACCTTTGGACCAATTCTGTGAGGGGAAGAGTACCGCATAAGAGGTGCTGAGCACCCTCCTAGCTCACTGGAGCAAGAGCTCAGCAATTTGCATGACCAAGTCACGTTGGTTCATTTTCTTTCTGTTTGCATTTGAAACACATCCCTAGAGTCAGCTATTGTCCCGTCAGTTACAAAAAGAAATATAATGGGTCAAATTCATTTCTGATGCAATCCATTGACAGCGCTGGAGCTAGACCGGAGATTAATATAACCCAATATGTTGCAGGAATGAAAGAAACCTTAGCAACCCAAATGGCATCACATACATAAATAAAAAGGGATGCAAGAGGAACACAAAGAAAATGACATTTCCAATATCAATTCATTTGGACTGAAGCAGGAAAGAATGACATAGCCTTGCCTAGCTTTTAGGAAAGCAAGCAACAGCTTTGGCAGCCAGCCTGAAAGGGGGTTCATAATGCTACATATGGTATCTAAACCATTTTGGCATTTTATCTTGCTCCTGAAATGTCTCTATACTATAGGAAATAAACTACCTGTAAGCTAAATAAATAAACAAACGTCTGGAAAAGTACATTTATTGGGCTTTTATAAACACAGCCTCAAGGTCAAGCAAAGCAAGCCATTGCCTTAACTTCTGAAATTGAACAAGATGACTACAGAGAACCAACGGGAATGTTAAGTAAAACACGTGTATCATCTCTAAACTGCAGTTGCAGCCATAATATAATTTTGACAAAATTCTTATTTGTTGACAGATGTTTTTTAAACATATATTAACAAGTTTTAATTGATAGAAACATTAATGTTTGTTAGAAAGTCCCAGAAGCCTTCAGCAGGATTCATGACAAAGTACACACATTAGGAGACCATGTTCTAAGACAATACATGCCCGCAAAATGGAACCTTCACTGGCTCGTAATGAGCACAAAGACCCTAATCCTCCAAACTCTATGCATGTGAATCAATCCCACTAACATCAACAGGGTTACTCTCATGCATAAATGTACACAGGTGAAGGAGTGCTTAATCAGATCGTAACCATAGTGAGCAATACTAAGAACTTTATACACTGCAAATCTAAGGTTTGTAAATCTTTTTCTGAGTTATATGATGTTTTACTGATACGCTGGAAAGTTATGCTAATGCCATTGCTCAGCTCTTTCTGAACAAATTCAACCTAAGGACTGATACTGTTGAAACTCACAGAAACCACTGGGGATTTTGCTGTGGGTCAACAACAAAAGAAATGTGGCACAAACCTAGAGAGACCTCTCCTCCAAATCACCCTTCATGAACACCAACCTTTGATTTCCAGAGATGCTTAAATTCTCAGCTGCCTGCCCTTCTTGGGAAGGGAAGAGAGTGTGTCATGAATGGGCAACTTAAATTACACCAGAGGGTCTATAGCAGCTTTAGCAGAGGAAGCTTCACAGGGGTTTAAAAGATGGTATAAACTGGGATTAATCCAGCCAATTGATGTTAAAATCTGTGATTATAAAATACAGTGGCCATCTAAATAATTCACATAAAATTACAAAGCAGCAAATGACATTTTTCTAAAAGCCTGTGGAGATCCCCTTCTGAGACCTCACAGTCCTACAAAAACCCACCCCAGAAAAGGAGAAATGAAGATGGGTCCTCCAGGCCTGCCTAGAAAGGCTGCAGGCAAGCAGCCAATCAGTGCACAGCAGGCTCCGATAAAAGGAACTGCAGGATCTGAGCAGGTCAGTTGCTGGCTGAGACCAGAAGGGTCAGGAAGGGCTGGAAGGCGTGAGACTCTCCAGGCAAGGTGGCCTGGGAGATACCCTGCTCAAGCAGGGAACAGGCAGAGAACCAAAGAAGGTCATGGGACCAAGTGGGAAGTGGTCCAGGGAATAGTAGCAGCAACTATTAAAGGAATTGGCATGTGGATGCTAATTGTAGGGTCCCTGGGTGGGACTCAGAGTAGTGTGCAGGCCTGGGTCCCCCCACTGACCACTGGCCAAAGCCCGAAGGAGGAGATAAGACTCAGTACTAAAAGCCCAAGAAAGGGGCTAGAATTTAAACAGGCCCAGAGATGGTGTTGAAGATCCTGGAGAGAGCCAACCCTTCATTGAACTTTGTTAACCCCACTCCATCCCCGGAAGTGGCCTGAAGTTAAGAAGTGAGCCTTCTGGAGAGCTCGGACATCACAGAAAAGCTAAAGGCAAAGAGTCTCCAGACAGAAAGCCCTGGAGGTGCTGCTCTATAACAGGGCAAGGACAGACTTAAAGCTAGCCCAGAAGGAGCCGAGGACTGAGCCCAGAGACAAGGCTGCAGATACCAACAAGGGCACAGCGATAGTCCTTGTAGGACCTTTGTTACCCCGAAAGGGCTTGTTCAGGTATTTTAGACTCTGTGTGATTTGGCAGAAGGGTTAGGCCACTGAAGACCCACCTGATGAGGAGAACAGCCTACAGTGGGCGCTGAGAGCAGACAGAGAGAGAGAGTGTAAAGGTTCACACCCAACCAACAGGAGGCATTCAAGAGAGGTGAGTGTCCCGTCACAAAGGCAAAGAGCAATTCTGTGTTCCTGTCTTTAATGAGTAAAATCTGTCTTTGAAAAAACTTTAGAATTTGTCATAACGGTAATGATCATTTTGGACATTTCCACTTTCTTAAAGCGTAAATAAAATAAAAGCATAAAAGAACTTTAAAAACAAATTAAAGGGAGTGAAGGAGGATCTCTTGCAATTTAATTTGATTTCTTCAAGTTTTCCAAAACCAGCCCAGGCAAATGAGTTTACATCTCCATGCCCACTGGGTGGGGAAAGAAATGTTTGTGTACTGCAGCAGCACCCAGAGATTCCAAGCAGGATCAGAGCTCCATTGCGTTAGGTACTTGGAACAGGGTGTGCTGATTCAGGAGCTAACTCAGCACCCTGTCACTCAAATCACCACCAGTATTCATGAAATGGGACCTGATTGAAAGATAGGCTGTTGGCAAAGGATGCCAATTAATGGAGTAGACATACTGCTGAGGGACTATTTGGGTGAACCTAACCCCTCAGCAGCTGGGACTACATAAGCAAACAGGAAGGACATGCTACAGAGAAGAATTGGGAGCTTGACGGAAGGCAGATCTGTGCAGAACTGTACCCTTCCCCAGAAGTAATTGGAGAAGCTGGCTACTGACTGTAAATATAACATACAATAAAGCAGGTTGGTGGTTAAGACGACCTGGCGTGGTTGTGGTCTGCGATTAAGGCTGGAAAGGACTCTCAGGGGACCATCCTATGGCAGTGTTGTACAAAGATATTGTAAGAAAATGTCCCTTCCCCAAAGAGATTGCCATCTAAATTGATAATAAATGGACTAATATCTCAATTCAGTTGATTAATATAGATTTTCTCCTGTGAAATCAGCTGATCCCCGTGTCACCCAAATAGGGAAGGAACTATGTTTTAGTTCTGGAAAATATTTCTTCCATTTGGTTGGCAGACAAGTCAGCAGCCTTTAATTTGTTTCCAAAGGTCACTGCAACCGGACTCATGAGGCAGATGTCCTTATCAAGGTTAGAAACGATGTCTGTGAGAAAACAAGTAGGTGATGAGCAATGATGGCAGCTTAACAACAACCCAGTGGATAACAGGCCCTTGCTTCCTAAGATCCAGAGAGCCTCAGGCCTTTCCAATGGTAACCAATGACCTTTCCTAAGCCACTGAGGTTTGGGATTTTCAAAGCTAGTGCCTAACTCCCATTGAAATCAATGGGAGTCAGGTGCCTAAATACCTTTGTGAATCTCACCCTGAGTTTGCAATCATCCTAGAGAATACAGAGGGATCCCATGCTTTCATAGTGTAGTAAGAAGTGGACCTCTGCCTTACAGTCTAGTGGTCTTCACTAGCCCTTTCTAGTAAACATCAAAGCTTAGACAATACATGGTAGAGCCTTATGAGATTCTCCTGGCCAACCAACATCAGCCACTAGTCTTATGGGAGACATCAAATCTGCAGTGATCCCAGTTGGTAGAAATATGCTTAAAATATGTTGAGACTTAAATAATTTAGTCACACTTTGCGTTTGACCCTCCACTGAGAACTTCATAGGCCTGTGCCCCATGCAAGGCTCAGAGGTGCACCCATGTGGGTCTCAAAGCAGGATTCAGATTATAAAAGGTACATTGTGACCGGGTGCCTGGATGGGCCACACTGAGAATGCCACAGTCAGGGCAGGTTGCAAGAAATAGGGCAGACAATCCCCCAAAATGGTGGTTTATTCTATAATTAGATTCACCAAGCTGGTAACAAAACAGTTTTTGTACCACCACACTGGTTAACAAGCAGATAAACACAGTCCCCTTTGGGCATTCCAGCCCTTGGCTCCTATCTAGACAACCAAGTCTAATATAGTGAGGGGTTACTGAAAACTTGAGGTTCACCAATCCCAAAGATGCGGACCCTTATCCCCAGGACAATATGAGTCTCAGATCTTACCCAGTAATTACGCTGATGCCAATCCTTTAGTAACTAAAACTAAAGGTTTAAAAGGAAAGCAGAGAGTTGTAAATGGTTAAAAGATCAATATCCATACAAATATGTGTAAAGTCATTTTCATAGCAAAGATGGTGAGGCTGCTGATTTGTAAAAGTCTTTCTGGAATCAATTTAAAGGATTATATTCCAATAGGCAGTCCAGGTGTAAAGTATGTTCAAGTCCTTCCATGCATTTTCCAGGATATTCCAAATAATAATTTGGACGATCTCGGTCTTACAACTTATACTTTCCCTGTTCAACGTTTAAGCGGATTAGAGATTCCAGAATCAGGTCAGAGGCTTCTCTTTTATAGTTCTTCTAGCAGGCTGACAAGCCTCCTCACAGAAGTTGTCACAATAGGGTCACCCCTCCAGAAAGACTAGGCAATGCGAACCTTTGCTTTGAAGCTAATCTTCTGTGTCCTATGCATACACAGGTAAGCTATTTATACTCATTCACATAAGGCAATTAACCAGTCCTTCATTATAACAGAGATAGATAATCTGAAGACAGATAATATTAGCTAATATTATTAGTTTTCCTGCAGTATGTTACATCTTTGATCTTAAGGTTAACTGGACACAGTCACATACATAATTAAGGCAATTAAGACATGAAAACTAATCTGGTTACATAGTTAAACTTCCAACAAGACATAAGTAAACACAAATACACTTAGCATCTACCTTTGATTTCTATTACTACAAATGAATGAGTTGATGATTGCTAGTCTAGTACATGTTTTTGAAATTCACATACAAGTAGATTGCCTTGATTACAATTGTTAATGCCTCCTGTTAAATTGTTGTAGGTCATACACAGGTTGGCTGGCCTATCAGTGTCACATACATATTGCAGATTAAAATTACTACAGCAAACATTGCATCAGATATGGTCTCCTTATAGGCTTTGCTGTATGATAGTACAACTAAGCCCTCGTTATGCTCTCAGCAGTACTATTTACACATTGTGACTTACCTAGGGATATCTTCTTATATTGGTGTTCTTCCTTCTTTTCTGAGAGAGAGAAACAAAGAATAAATGCCCTTCAAGTAAATGAATGCAGCAGTCCTGATTAACATTATTCAAACACTACATGTTGAAACAGAAAAATAGAACAAAAGTCTCATTAATCAAATTAAATATTACCCCTGATTTGCTTCAATTCAAGAGGGAACCCAGAGCCTCCTGCATGGTAAAATACATTCCCCCATTTCAAAAGAAAGAAACAAAAGCTGTCCAGGGAGCTCACAAGTGGCATAGCCTCTAGTGCAATGGGTCTGACAAAGATGGGGGTGGTCGGTCTTAGTGGGGTCAAGACAATTGTTTCAGGGAATGAGAATGGCAGTGAATCTGGAGTTTCATAAGAAGGGAACCACCAATTCGAGTGGGAAGGCCTGGTAGCATGAGTAATCTCATGTATAACTATTTTAGGGGAGAAATGTTTGATTTTATTTGACCAGCATTACTTTTGCAATCCATTTCCTTGCTTATCAGGTTAAGTACTGTAAATGGCACATTGAAATCAGACACAGCATTTCCCAAATTATCTCCCATCCAGGAAGGTGCTCCAGCAACCCCTGGAAACAGAATTTGCTTCTGCTGTCACTATTCTAAAAGAATGCACTAAGATGTATGGAAATGAATTATCCACTTTCTTTCTAGGATGTCAAGCTGTTGGGAACTGACATTTAACTCATCAAGTACTCTGTGTACATTCTATACCTAGTAGGCACACTTCCACAACTTCATCAACAAGTTATGGTTCACAGTGCTGATGTGATTGTAACATACTGTCAGATTATGTTTACTGCAACAGCTTCATGAAGATGGCTCAAAGCCAACGAGTGCAGAGAAGAGAGAAGTTTCTGTTCTTCAGATCAGTGAAAACTCAATCTAAACTTGAAGGAGAAAGTCCTACTTTATGACTTTTTTATGTGCCAAAGAAAAACAAACTTTTTGTTGTGAATGACTGCATGCAACAAACCATCCTTGGGGATTTAATAATGGGAGCCTGTAATACTTTGCACTTCTATTGTGCTTTGCACCCTCAGATCCCAACACATTCTACAAGCATTAATCATTTAAGTCCAACAGGCTCTGAGTGAGATAGGGAAGTAAAACTTCCCCATTTTACAGATGAGGGAGTTGAAACACAGTGAACGCAAGTTTGTTGCTTGCTCACCATTGGCAGAATTGGGAATAGAACCTAGCTCTTCTTATTTCATGGCCCTTACAGTCTGCTTCAACTGTTTTCAAAGGTTAGACATTTGTTAATGGCGGGAGTTGGTAGGTAAGATCCCATGGGAAGCAAGTCTAAGAGGAAAAACAGTTCAAGAGCTGGCAGTTTTTCAAAGAGACATTATTAAGGGCATAAGAGTAAACCGTGTTGGAAAGATAGGAAGTATTGCAAGAGACCACTCTGTTAACCAGGAGATCTTTAATGACCTGAAACTCAAAAAAGTCCTACAAAAAGTGGCAACTAGGTCAAATTACAAAGGATGAACATAAATAACATAAGTATATAGGGACAAAATTAGAAAGGCCAAGGGAGAAAATGAGATTAAACTAGCTAGAGACATAAAGGGTAACAAGCAAACAATCCACAAATACATTAGAAGCAGGAGGAAGACTAAGGGCAGGGTAGGCCCGTTACTCAATTTGGGGGAGGACAATAACAGAAAATGTGGAAATGGCAGAAGTGCTAAATGACATTTTTGTTTCGGTTTTCACCAAAAACATTAGTAGCGGTTGGACATCTAACACAGTGAATGCCAGTGAAAATGAGGTAGGATCAGAGGCTAAAATAGGGAAAGAACAAGTTAAAAATTACTTTGACAAGTTAGATGTCTTCAAGTCACCAGTGCCTGATGAAATACATCCTATAATATTCAAGCAGCTGATTTAGGAGTTATCTGAGCCATTAGCAATTATCTTCAAAAACTCATGGAAGACAGGAGACATTCCAGAGGACTGGAAAAGGGCAAATATGGTGCCAATCTATAAAAAGGGGAATGGGGACAACCCGGGGAATTACAGACCTGTCAGTTTAACTTCAGTACCCCCGATAATGGAGCAAATAATTAAACAATCAATTTGCAAATACCTATAAGGTAATAAGCAACAGTCAGCATGGATTTGTCAAGAACAGATAATGTTAAACCAACCTAATAGCTTTCTTTGACAGGGTAACAAGCCTTGTGGATGGGGGGAAGCGGTAGATGTGGTATATCTTAATTTTAGTAAGGTTTTTGATACTGTCTCGCCTGACTTTCTCATAAACAAACTACGGAAATACAACCTAGATGGAGCTACTATGTGGGGGGACGTAACTTGTTGGAAAACCATTCCCAGAGAGTAGTTATCAGTGGTTAACAATCAAGCTGAAAGGGCATAATGCGTGGGGTCCCACAGGGATCAGTTCTGGGTCCAGTTCTGTTCAATACCTTCATCAATGATTTAGATAATGGCATAGAGAGTACACTTATAAAGTCTGTGGAGGATACCAAGCTGGTAGGGGTTGCAAGAGTTTTGGAGAATAGCATTAAGATTAAAAATGATCTGGACAAACTGTAGAAATGGTCTGAAGTAAATAGGATGAAATTCAATAAGGACAAATGCAAAATACTCCATTTAGGAAGGAACAATCAGTTGCCGACTGCCTAGGAAGGAGTACTAAAGAAAGGGATCTGGGGGTCATAGTGGACCACAAGCTAAATATGAGTCAACAGTGTAACACTGTTGAGAGGGGGAAAAAAAAAGCAGCAAACATCATTCTGGGATGTATTAGCAGGAGTGTTGTAAGCAGGACACGAGAAGTAATTCTTCCACTCTACTCCACGCTGATTAGGCCTTAACTGAAGTATTGTGTCCAGTTCTGGGAGTCAAATTTCAGGAAAGATGTAGACAAATTGGAGAAAGTCCAGAGAAGAGCAACAAAAATGATTAAAGGTCTAAAAAACATGACCTGTGATGGAAGATTGAAAAAACTGGGTTTGTTTAGTCTGGAGAAGAGAAGACTGAGAGGGGACATAACAGTTTTCAAGTACATAAAAGGTGTTACAAGGAAGAGGAAGAAAAGTTATTATTTTTTTAACCTCTGAGGATAGGACAAGAAGTAATGGGCTTAAATTGCAGCAAGGGCAGTTTAGGTTGAACATTAGGAAAAACTTCCTATCAGGGTGGTTAAGCACTGGAATAAATTGCCTAGGGAGACTGTGGAATCTCCAGCACTGGAGATTTTTTAAGAGCAGGTCAGACAAACACGTGTCAGGGATGGTCTTGATAATACTTAGTCACGCCATGAGTGCAGGGAACTAGACCAGATCACCTCTCACAGTCCCCTCCAGTCCTATGATTCTAGCTTTTGTGCACATTCCATATTTATCTGGATATTGCTAACAATGCAGAAATGAAATATTTTGTAGCTGTGCTCATACCCTGCAACCTTCCCAATTTTTATTTATGATTTTTGTTCTTTATGAATTTATCTTAATAATACTCATTTATTGACTAAAATCTGCTTTTTATGGCCTCTTAGATTGAATTGTTTGGAGGTCAAAAGAATAATTCCTTTAATAATGTACTTTCTGCCATTTCAGCAGTAGTATTTATGAAATCATCTTTCTTTTGCTGAGGTAATTTCCCTGTCTTTAGAATACTCCATTTCCCTTTTGCACTGTTAAGCATATTTTAGTTAAAAGTGAATGGATTAGTCCCGTGTCACACCTGATAATTCTTTTTGACTTGTTCTCTGAGAGCAACAAATTAGGGAGGAAGCCACTTAGAATGTAGGTGATAGTCCTTGCCAGTATCTCATTTTCAGCTGTTCAGAGACAGTCATAGATAGGGGAGCGTAGTTAAATGCTCCATGATCCTTAAAAGCAACTTAGAGGGCTTTCGAGTGAATTGCTTTGCAGGTATGGTAAATAACACAACTCTTATATTCAGAAAGAGGGGATTGTAACTAATGAAAGTGACTGCACATATATGCACAGGTACACTCACAGATACACAGACAAATCTGGGTCCCATTGTAGTCAGTGGGAATCTTGCCATTGATTTCATAGGAGCTGGGATTTGAGCCACAGACATTTTACAATGTATCCAAACTGTTCCACTGTCAGTGGTGACTTCACAGATCAGGGGCACATTCTGTCACAATGTGTTCCTGCCACATAAGTAATAATAGTAATATGAAGTCAAACTAGGGTGACCAGACAGTAAGTGTGAAAAATCGGGCCGGGGTTGGGGGTAATAGGAGCCTATATAAGAAAAAGACCCCATAATCAGGACAGTCCCTATAAAATCAGGACATCTGTTCACCCTAAGTCAAACATCAAATACTACACCATACAAAAGAAGATATGGCTGCTGCTAACAAAATAAAAAGAAAATCTGTGGAATAAGATCAAGAGTCTTTTGTAAATTTAATAATCCAAAGCCAGAGGTAGCAACTGCCCCATCTTCTTGACGATTTGAGAAGGCTCCCAAAATTGCTGAGACTAAAGCACTTAGATATTCTGAGCTGAACATTTTCTGAGCTTCAGGACTCTTCTACATGGTGCTCTTTAAATGTTCTAGAACAGTGTTTCCCAAACTTGGGACACCGCTTGTGTAGGGAAAGCCCCTGGTGGGCCGGGCCGGTTTGTTTACCTGCCGCGTCCGCAGGTCCGGCCGATCGTGACCCCCACTGGTTCGCTGCTTCAGGCCAATGGGAGCTGCTAGAAGTGGAGCGGGCTGAGGGACGTACTGGCTGCCACTTCCAGCAGTTCCCATTGGCTGCAGCAGTGAACCAGTGGGAGCCACGATCGGCCCGACCTGCGGACATGGCAGGTAAACAAACCAGCCCGGCCCGCCAGGGGCTTTCCCTACACAAGCGGCATCCCAAGTCTGGGAAACACTGTTCCAGAAGATTTGAATTTTATCACAAAATAATGGACCAGTTTGGGGGGTCTACCACATTGAGTGCTTAGTAGAGGTTCTTAAAAAATTCAAAAAGTGGCCTTTTTTTAATCAGAAATTTTTGTAAAAAGTTGTTTTTTTCAAAACATTTTAAAAAAATGTCTTTGCCTCCCCAGTTTCTTTTCTCCCAAATTTCTCCCTTTTCAGTAGCAAAATGGAAAAGGGCATGGGGTGGCAGGAAATAAAAAGGTAATCTGAGTATGGCTATCATACTCCATTAGAGTGCAACGGAACAATCATATTCACAAGCTAATTCATCACATAACAAGGACAAGAACACAGTATTAGGAATGTAATGAAAATGAGTTATGATGATTCTATTTCTGATTTTTAATGAGACTCTGCCTTGTGGATGAAGTAGTATCGAAGTGTATAGTATCACTTGTATAGATGGAGAAATACAATAATCTCCTACCTTATATCTCAGTTGTACTTCTTAACAGCCTACTGAGGCTGCACTGCAGGGGGGAAATTAGAACAGCAGGTGAATGAAACATCAAAACACTGACAGGCAGAGAGACAGGCGCATGGGTGGCAGGTATGATAGGCCAGGGGAGGCTCAGCCTCCCCTGGTGCTGCTACGGCCACCAGACCCCTGGTTGAGGAGTTTGGTGGGGGACGTTTTTGCTTTATTTTGCCCCACGTAGGTTCTTGGGTGGTATGTGCTATTCAGCCTCCTGGATTCATCAGTAATCTCCCTAGACTCCAGAGAGATTACTGATGATCCCAGGAAGCTGAGTAGCACATACTGCCTCCTCAGCCGCCCCGGAACCTGCATGGGGCATATCGAAAGCTTCTTTGGGAGGAGAGTGAGGCGCTTTTCCCCAGGGAGGGAGTTGGCCCAGGCCTCCTCTGGGCAGGTGGGGGGCCTCGGGGCATCTCCAGGCAGGTTGGGGGGGAGGCTCGGGGCTTTGGCTGGCTCGGGGCCCCTGCAGATGGGGGGGGCACTCGGGGCTCCTTCAGGAGGGGCGAGGGGAAGGTTTGGGGCTCCGGATGCAGGGAAGGCTGCAGGCAGAAGGGACGGAGCCGGGGGCTATCCGGTGGGCTCCATGCGCCACCCATGGACAGGCCAAATAAATCAGGAAATCTAGAGTAATCTGACCACATGTGGATTAGAAAGCCAGTTAGTTGTATTACAGGCTCCAAACCCACTGTGTTAGGCACTGCACAAACACATAGCAAAGAAACAATCACTGCCGCAAAGAGTTTACAATCTAAATATCAGATTACAGGCCACAGGTGAATACAACAAAGGTGGTAGAGCACAAAGTAGCAGTCAGAGGATTGTGACCAGTATAAGTAGCAGTCCCAGTGCACCAGCTGCCTAACTGTTCTTGAGCGTTCTGTGGTCATTGCGGCAGAGGACAGTTCTAAGGCGGGAAGCTGAAGAAGAACAAAGTGGTCTTTTTTCTTAAGCAGGGAGTGGAAGGTCTGCTACCCCTCAGCACTTTCAAGTACAGTTGGTGCCATTTGATTTTTAACAGCTTTTGTAGATTTCCTCATCATTAATAACAAATGGAATACTTAGCACATAGATGGCTCTTTTCATTTGAGGTTCTTAAAGTGATTTACAAACTTTATCAAAGCCTCATTACCTCAAGGGGCATGTCTACACTTCAGTAAAAAAACAAAAAACCTCGGCACCAGGCTTCAAAGCCCAGGTCAACTGACTCAGGCTGCGGAACTCAAAATAACAGTGTAGACATTTGGGCTCAGTGTGGAGCCCAGGCTCTGAGACCCTTCCCTTTTGTGGGGTTCAGAGCTTGAGCTCCAGCCCAAGCCCAAATGTCTACACTGCAATTTTTAACCCCTCAGCACAAGCCCCACAAATGCAAGTCAATTGACCCAGGGCCAGCTTCGACTGTGCCATGGTCTTTTGCTGCAGTGCAGATAGACCCAGACGTGTTAGTTATTATAAATGCCCTGTCTATACACAAGTAAACTGAGGCTCAGACCCATTTTACAAAAAATATCTACTGATTCTGGGTGCCATGACTATCAGGTGTCATAGGAACAGCACCCACAATTAGTGGATACTTCTGAAAATGTTGGCCTTATTGACTTGCATACATCAATTCACTGATAGAACCAAGAACTGAACCCAGGAATCCTGACCACCAGTTTCCTGCTGTAACCACTAGACACATTGCATCTCCATGGCTGGGACACACTGACTAGCATTTTATGACCATGATTATTCCCAGCAGCAGGGCTTCGAGCTATGACAAAACAGCACAGATGATTAGTGGTCCCACAAATATTATTAAGGTGCACTTGAAAACTCTGAGTAGAGGGTTTTGTTGGGTTTCTCACTGCTAAAAAGGTTTGAGTAATGCTTTTCATTAGTATTTGTCATCCTAGAACTGATGGATGTCTCCTTCTCTTGACAAAGCTGTAATGAGTAGAGAAAATAGAACATACATCTGTTGTAGTGATAGTGATTGTGGTTGTGGCCAGAATAAGGAATGGCTCACATTTAACCCAGTTTTGCTACAATCTTAACATTTGAATTGACTGATCCCTCCTTGGATGCCACAGAGCAATGGTGGTAGAACTCGGTGCACCATTTAGCACCATTTCCATCCATTTTTAGGTGGCTCACTGAGATACAAGATACCTTTGGGTGTTAGGGACTTTCAGTGGCAATGCTGGGAGGGAAGGACATGGTTTTAAGCCTTGCTTGGAAATTATTTATAAAAAAAAAGATCAGGGAAATGGATGGCTCTAGATGACCCAGGTCAGTAGTGACTAAATATTGTTACCATCAGTTGTATGAGGAAAAAGGAATTAGTGGCTTTGGGCTCATTTCTACTGGACAGGTACCCCATTTCATAAGAACTGGCCTTGTTGTTGGAACCCACAACAGAAACACTGAGAATGGAATGAACACTGAACTACTTTATAATCCCTCGAGGTGTCTCCTTATGGCTGGGTTCAAGCACAACCAGGGGAAAGCTTGGCCTTTTCTGTGGCTAAATAAAGGACTTATTCTCGTAGGCTGTCATATCTTTCCCAAGCATGAAATTCACTTTCAAAATGAAAAATTATTTAATCCATATACATAACACATGATAGAAACAGGAGTTAATTCAGTATGTTGCAACCTCTTGCACAGGTTGTGGGGGGAAGAAATTGGATAAGGTACCAGGAAGTCAGTCTGTATGCACATGGCTGGATGCAGGAGCAGCATCTCTGTAAATAGTTTTCTTAATAAAGAGCCAGTTTAGTTTTAGAAACTTGGAGTCCTTTCATGTTATTTCCCAGTACGTGAAAGATAGTTAATAGTTGGTATTAACATTCTTAGGCCCAGATCACATCCGGGGAGAAGCCCACAGGATGGTGTGATGGGGAACTCCAGAAGGTTTATCTTGCAGTTTTCAGGACACCATCCTCTCTAGGAGGAAGGGCTTGAGAAAAAGGGGCTGATGAAAGGGCAGGGGACAAAGATCTTAAAACCCCAGAGATCCCTTGGAGCCGAGGAGAAGATCTCCTTCAGATCCAGAATACACTCTGAGGAGAAATTCTGGGATATACACCTTAACACACTCAAGGACGCTTTCACCAAACTCCACCAGAGAAGTAGACAGCATCATGAAACAGGCCATCCAAATACCCTAAGAAAATCTGCTTCAGTACCGAAGTCACCTACCACCCCCACACTGGAACCAATATGGAGTATCAAAAACTATAACCCATACTCGATGGGGACCCCATCCTGAAAGAAATCTTTCCTGAACCCGCTCTTCTGGATTTCAAACAGACCCTCCAACTTTCCAAGTTCATCATCAGAAGCAAGCTCACCACAGACCAGGACACATGAACTCAAAGTAGAACCAGACCCTGCCAGAACAACAGATGCAAAACCCACAGACATAACTCCACTGCTAGTATGATCAACACCCCCCACAACACACTTTGCAAGATCCCAGGATCCTACACATGCCTATCACAACATGTGGTGTACCTCATCCAGTGTACTAAATGCTCAAACAACAACTATGTGGGCAAAACCAGATAATCACTACGTTCTTGAATGAACTCACACAGGAAAATGATCAAAGACAAAAACACCATATCAATTGTGGGTGAGCCCTTTTCACAACACAATCACTTTATAGCTGACCTATCAGTCCTCATCCTCAAAGGAAACCTGCACAACATGTTCAAAAGACGAGCCTGGGAACTTAAATTCATAACTTTGCTAGACACTAAAAATCATGAACTGAATACAGATATTGGATTTATGGCTTATTACAACAATCTATAACCCACTAACAACCCCCACATACACTTTCTTTACTCCCTATGACTGGAGGAGTATTAACAGGACACTTCACCTTGAATGCTCCCTTTAAGTGTGTTAAGTACTTATGCTAAACAGTCTGTTCCACCTGGTATTTAGCTGTGACACTGAGTAAGTTTCCCAGACTGAAGAAGAGCTCTGTATAAGTTTGAAAACTTGTCTCTCTCTCTAACAAAAAATGGTCCAATAAAAAATATTACCTCACCCTGCTGTCCTCCAGATCCACACAGGCAGTAGCCATTGTGCATAGATTGTTACCCCTTCTTGTGGCTCTGCTGTTCTCCTTAGCCCCCTGGCAGAATGGCTCTTGCAGGAGAGGACTCAGTAGGAGTCAGTGCTAATTACAACATCATGAGTACTCCCACCCAGATTTCTTTATTCATGGGCAGAGTAGGAGATACTGCTATAGCTGTAGCCAGAAAATGGTTCTGTGCTTCCCCCATCCACCCACAAAGCCTTATGGAGGGAAGCTCCTGTCGAACACCTACAGAAGGGTTTCCTTGGAGAGCAGGGGATGGTGCAGTAAAGGCCCCCAACCCCCTTCTAAGTAGACTGCTTCTGCTAGATCCCCTCCATTTGAGAGAACAGAGGCTTTAGAGTTATTAGCACCATGTAGCTCTTCAAGGTAACCCAGATCCATAATATTCATGTTATAGTGCACAGGATTTTACTCTGATATTCAGTGAATATGCTGAAAGACAACTGACAAATAGAGTGGGAAGTAAGGGGTGAAAGCGATAAATTTATCACTACCATCACCAAGGGTGCTGGAGCCTTCCCAAAAGTGGGGGAGCTGGGGGCCCCAGCCCCTTTGAGCCCCTCCCCTTCCACCAAGGGCGCACCCCCTCCTCTCCTGTTCCCCCAGAGGCCCTGCCCCCGGCCAAGTCGGAAGCCAGAGCAGGGCCAGAGGGCCAAAAGCAGCCCCTTGCCCATGTCCCCACCCCCAGTCCCACTTCCCGACCCAGCTCCAGGGGTGGTGGGGGCACCTCAGAGTTGCAGCCCAGCTATGATTAGAGCTGCGTGGGCATCTGTGGGCAGCCACAGTGGACCCTCCACCTGCCCATGGTACCGTGGGCCTGAGCAGCCCCCGGCCCGTGTTCCCGCCCCCCAGACGCCCCACGCAGGGCAGGTGGAGGGTCCGCGGCTCCCCTGCCTGCGCGGCTCTTACCATGGCTCCGGCTCCAAGCCCCCCTGGCCGGAGCCAGGTCAGGGAGAGCTGCACGGGGCCATGGGCAGCTGCCTGTGGTGAGCCGGCACGGAGTCATGGACCCTCCACCTGCCCTGGGCTGGGCGGGGCCATGGACTGGGGGCTACCCTCAAGCCCTCCCTCCCCCACACTGCGGGAAGGTGGAGGGTCCACATGGTTCTCACAACTGCCTGGGCACCACGCTGGCCTGGCCGGGAGGTGGGGCCTCAGGGGGAAGAGGAGGGGAAGGGGGCAGAGTCCACCCCGAGGAAAAGTGGAGTGGGCAGGCCCGTCCACTTTCAAATAGTGAAATAGCCATGGCCCCCTGCCCCCACCCCCATTCTGGCACCACTGACTATCACCACTTTGGTGTTTTTATCTCCCCAACGGGAGACTGGAGGATTCAAAAAGAACCATCTTGACTTTAAAACCTTTCCCTTCAACAAACGTCAGTTTCAGTTTCAAATTTACATGTTGCTGCCTAAATCAGAGTGTACAGTTCTGCTTCTTTCCAGTTATTAGCTGGCATCTCTCATTAGCTGTTGCTGATCCATGTTTTGGTGCTGATAAAATAAGAAGATCGGTACATTGTTGATAATTCTTCCACTCTACTCAGTGCTGATAAGGCCCTAGCTGGAGTATTGTGTCCAGTTCTGGGTGCCACATTTTAGGAAAGATGTGGACAAATTAGAGAAAGTCCAGAGGAGAGCAACAAAAATGATTAAAGATCTAGAAAACATGCGCTACAAGGAAAGACTGAAAAAAATGGGTTTGTTTAATCTGGAGAAGAGAAGACTAAGGGCTAACATAACAGTTTTCAAGTGACTGCAAGGAGGAGGGTGAAAAATTGTTCTTCTTAACTTCTGGGGATACGACAAGAAACAAAGGGTTTAAATTGCAGTAAGGGAGGTTTAGGCTGGGCATTAGGAAACACTTCCTAACTGTCAGGGTGGTTAAGCACTGGAACAAATTGCCTAGAGAGATTGTGGAATCTGAATGATTGGAGGTTTTTAAGAGCAGGTTAGACAAACACCTGTCAGGAATAGCCTAGTTATTACTTAGTCCTGCCATGCGTGCAGGACTGAACTAGACGGCCTATTGAGGTCCCTTCCAGTCCTACACTTCTATGATTCTAGTTTTGAGTCTTGCTGAGATGGGCTCACTGCATCAATTGCTTCCAGACATATCTCCTTTGGCTCCAGATTTCAGTATAACAGAATGTAAACTGGCTCTGAAAACAGAATGTTGTAAATTCCAATCTCAAATTCATATCATTTTTGCTTGGCAACTGAACACCCAACACTTCCTAAATAACTCTGTGTCCCTTACATACATCTGACATAGCTATATTAGCCATACAGTTTTAATATTGTATAAAGCATTATGAGCTCTTCATTCCATGCCAGCTTGGAGGTGCTCTTCCAATTGTTCTTGGCTACAAAATGGCCGAAAATACACGTTAGAGCCAAAGTAAATAAACTATTGGCTCCAACCTGCCTTGGAGCAAACATTCAGGATGCTCTGTTTCACTCAACAGCTAAGAACATGTCTGCACTTATGGAGTGATTTCATTTTTCCAATTTTGTTTTCATGTCGGGGCTAAAAGTTTGCCAAATGAGGAGTTTTATTTTCAATAGGAGAAATTCAAAGACAAGTAATCTATGCTTCCTAGTCTAACCTCTATTTTTTTCAATGATCTGGTGCCCTCAAGGCAACTGCTGATCATCAACCTCAGAGACATCCCAATGGAGCAAGGGAGGTGCACATCTCGCCTTCCCGTTTTTATGAACGATTGCATGGTAGAACAAGACTAAATCCGCATTTTGCCAGTTTGTTTGTTTTTTTCCAGAGGAGAATCCACCCCTCGTTCATGGGTTCCTAATTCAGATATTTCAGTAGGTAGATCTAAACTTTTTTCACAGATCTGTTTTTCACACTTCCAAAATTACCACTGTACTACTAACTTGCAAGGCTCCGGTACATTCCTCCAGAGGAGTGCCAGTCTAGATCAAACACCCTGTCTTATCCACCTCCATTCTTTCATTCAACTCTTTCCTCTGTCTTTAGATTCTCCTCCCTCCACCTTTGCTGAGAAAGTAAACACCAACTGCTTCCTGCCTCATTCTGTTGTCACTATGGCCATGTGTCTGTTGGCTTTGACTCTATGGCACACCCATCATCTATAGAGCTGCTGAGCTCTGAGGGTTTCCCCAAGATGTAGATGCATTCTGAGGCATGCCACACCACATCCTGCCAAAGCTCTGGGTCTCGGTCATGACAGCTGTGCACTAGGCTCACAGGTAAGACAACTTAAGCACCTAATTTATCTGTGCCTCAGTTTCCTCATTTGTAAAATGCAGATAATGCTTCCCTACCTCATGGAGGACCGCGATTATTATTTATATCCAAATTCATAGTCAGACTATCAGTTGTAAATAGGTACAGGAATTGTGTGTGCCATTATCATAACAGCTAGAGAAGGAGTTGATTGCTTAGGTGAGGAATCTAAAACCCTTTGTGAATGAGAGATATATTTATATCTTTTGCCTATCAGCATTTAACATACTCTGCAGAGTCATTGCAAAAAAATCAACCGTACGGCTATGTCTACACTACCACTTATGTTGGCAAAACTTATGTCACTATGGGGTGTGAATAAACCACCCCGAGTGACATAGTTACACTGATGTAAGCGCTAGTGTAACTCTTATGTTTCTTATGCCACTTATGGGGGTGGGGTTTTTATTTGTATCCTGTCGGCATAGAGCATCTTTACCACACATGCTACAGTGGCACAGCTGTATCAGCACAGCTGTGCCGCTGCAGTGCTGTACGTGGAGAAATGGCCTTAGGCCATGACTTCTTGGGCCCCCCAAAATCATTTTTATAGAATCATAGACTGTCAGGGTTGGAAGGGACCTCAGGAGGTCATCTAGTCCAACCCCCTGCTCAAAGCAGGACCAATCCCCAACTAAATCATCCCAGCCAGGGCTTTGTCAAGCCTGGCCATTATAAACTTCTAAGGAAGGGGATTCCACCACCTCCCTAGGTAACCCATTCCCATGGTTCACCACCCTCCTAGTGAAAAAGCTTTTCCTAATATCCAACCTGTTTACATCCTGTTATAAAGTTTTAAATGTGCTTTAGACTTTCCTTTGATCTGAATTTGAGGTAGTCACAATCAGGCCAAGAAGGTGAGTGTTTCTTAGGTACTTGCCACCTCAGATTGATATTTTTCTTGAAGACCGCCCTTTCAGTGGTGGGATTTTAAGAGCCCCTTGAGTCCTTCAAAAAACAAACAATAGCTAGCAAAGGACTATGCATCATAAGCCTTAACTTGTTACCAGTCTGTTAGCTTTTGAAGCTATTTGACCAGATGCAGATAAACAGACTTACCAGGCTGTGCCGAATTTATTCAAAACACTTCCTGCAGATACTCCAAGAAGATAGGAAGTGCTATATTAGATCTAACCAATGGGCCATGTAGTCCTGTCTCCTGTTTCCAACAGTGGCCAACACCAGATGCTTCAGATGTTACATTTAGGCCTGTTCATTTAAGCTCTTTGTACAATACACTTGAATGGTCTGGAATTATATTGCAGCATGCTGAGAAGAAAATTGAAGGTACAGAAATCACATAAGGTGGCTGAAATGCAACTCAAACTGAGACTATTACTAACTAGAGAGCCATGAGAAATCGGTTCAGAGAGGTGTAAAAGAAGAGCTGTGAAATGATGTGCTGTTGTGTGGACATCTAGTGGTAGTTTTTGGAACTATGTGTTTTTTCTAAAGCCCGGGCACATGGTATCTAGAGAGCTAAGAAAGATGATGAAGTTAGAAATAAAGAAGCAACATGGTGCAGATCTGAGACCAAAATGAAGTTGTATGTTTGTGAGTAAATACTGTATTTAAAAGTTGGAAAGCAAGCTCACAAGAGATGGGTGATTTTAAAAGATCTAAGGGTAACTTTACCATCTATGCTAATATTTGAACAATTGAGGAAATCAAACAAATGTTTCCCAGAGAAAGGAGACTTCATATGCAGAAAAATGTTTACTAGTTTTGGGTGCCACAAGTTGGGCTCCCCAAAAACGGAAGCACATGACATTTTGGCATTAGCTATTATCTTGTTGACTGATGTGCAAATTCAGAATTGACTGCAAATCTTTATTGAACCCAAGATAAAAACAACTTTTTGAGACACTTGGATGTACTAATGATTCCTGTAGTGCAAATTCTGTGAGAATGCTGTTACTCAGAGAGAAATATTTCATTCAAATGACATGAGTTCTGACAATCCACACCTAATCTATAGATTGATACATTCATGTCAAGGCAAAAGAGCAAATTATAAATCATGGTTCTCAGCTTGTGTAAATCAACATTACTCCACTGAAGTCAGACAAGCTACACTGATTTACACTAGCTCAGAAGCTGGCACTGTATGAGGAGAGTTGGACAATGACATCAATTGAAACTCCAGATCCAAACATAGGAATTTCCATACCAGATCAGCAGCTAGGTCCATCTAGTTCAATGTCCTGTCTCTGACAGTGGCCAGCAGCAGTGACTCAGAAGAAGGTGAAAGAATCCTGCAATAGGCAGATGTAGTGCAACCTGTCCTCCATATTAGATCTCATCTTGATCTTTGTTGGTTAGAGACGGGAATAAGCCTGGAAGCACGAGACTTAATATCCCTTACACACAATTTTTAGCACCATTATGACAGCTCTGGGCCATGTAGTCCTGTCTCCTGTTTCCAACAGTGGCCAACACCAGATGTTTCAGATGTTACATTTAGGCCTGTTCATTTAAGCTCTTTGTACAATTCTTGATACCCGTACAAATTTCTTATCCCTTTTTTAAATCTTGCTGAATTCTTTACCTCAAAGACTTCCTGTGGCAATTAGTTCTATGGTTTAATTATATATTGTGGGAGGAAAGTATTTCCTTTTATTGGTATTGAATTTCTCCCCTTTTAGTTTCATTGACTCTCCCCTTGCTTTTGTATTATGAGACAGGGAGAACAGAAACATCTGATATATCTTCTCTATTCCGTTCTTTATTTTATCTACTTTTATCATGTGCCCTCATATTCATCTTCTTTCAAAGGCAAGCAATCCTAGTCTTGTCAATCTCTCTTTGGATATAAGTTTTCCCATTCCCTTGTCCCTGGATCACTCTTGCTGCCTTTCTCTGAACCCCCCTTTAGTTCTGTATGCCTTTATTGAGGTGGAGTGACCAACCATCCCTAGCCTTTGGTGAAGTCCAGATCCAGATGTGACTCTGTACTCTTTAGCTCATCCCCAGACTAATGTGTGTTCAGGTCATATTTATCAAATAGATCGAGGTGACAATTGTAAAGTAAAATCCGATTCATACAGTCACAAGGTTCAGAAAATAGCCACATCCATGGAGTTTTCAGAAATGGCCAACAAAGCATTACATTTTCAATCTAAGCTCTTTTGTTCCCTTTATGTTTCCTACAAGTAGACAGCAGCTTTGTTTCCTTTAAAGTGTCCTTTAAAAGGTTCCTTCTCAGCAGGGGGTTAAAAGTCCTGCTTCTGGATAGACAGAAGGTTCTGACTTTTAGTCAGTGTGTAGTAGTTAATGACATTTGACCTTTGACTCAGAAAAAGATCAAGACTAGAAAGTAAGAAGCTATAAAGTAGTTAATTGGTTATGGGTTGCCACTCACCACTAGCATGCCTCCTGGTGTCTAGGTCTGGGATAATAGTTCTTGCTGCTTCGGCTGCCCCCTTGGGGCTGGTTGCTCAATCTGTAATAATCTTTCTTCTGGTAACGTGGCCCTCTGGTCAGGTCACCATTTCGCTACCCCTTCCAGGATTACAAAGTCCAACAGGACCACTGTTGAAATGCCTTCTCTGGACAGTGTTCGACCCTGGCTTGGGGCTCTGTGCCATTATACCAGTGGTGGGCAGAGGAACCCGGGCCTGCCCACTCCACCAGGTTCCAGCCCAAGGACCCTACAACCAGCAATCCAGGTCCTCAGTTCCTGTCCCTGTTTCCCTTGGCTCCTTCCTGCTCAGCCTCTGTATCTTCTCTGACCTATTTTACTCTAGTCTACTCCCCGAGGCTACTTCACCCCCTCCTGGCCTCTTCCTAGGCTCCTTACTCTAGGGCAGAATCCCAGGGCTAATTCTTCCCTTAGACTTCCTCCTTGTCCCTAATGACTTCCTTCATCCCAGAGAGTGACTGCAGACTTCTTCGCCTGAAGCCCCTTTCTGCTCTCGGTTTCTTGGCTTTATGGTGCTGGCCCAGCCCTTCCCCAGCTAGGCTTCACTCTCAATTAACCCTGGTCCTCCTTCTCTCAGGTGACCTAATTGGCTGCTCCGACCCTTATTGACCAGATCAGGGCTTGTGTGGGATGCACACCCCATCACAGGAACACAAACAGAAGTTTGAAGGTAACAAAAATACACACACCCACATCCGCATCCACTTGGAATTAATGAGGAGATCAAAATTCATCCCTAGTGTGACACCCATAAAGCCAATTATGTTAAACTAGGGATAAATTTGCTCCCAAAAATTATGTTGGAGTTTACAGATAGACTGGAGTAACAACACAAGATAATTGATAAGCAGTTACTAGTGCTGTGTGGAAGTTTCATTTGGTTTGGTTTCAAATAGAGAAACAAAAGCAGCCGAGTTACATCCACACCTTGAGATTGACAGATATTTCAGAGAAATCAGCATTGTTTTAGGGGAAAATAGATCTTGTCAAACAAACAATATTTTTGATGAGATTACATGTTTAGTTGATAGAGGTAAATGTGTTGACATAATACACTTCTGGAAGCTATTTGACTTAGTATTGCGCCACATTGTAATTAAGAAGTTAGCACTGTCAAAATCAATGTAGAACATATTAAATGGGTTAAAAACCGGATAACCAATAAGTCCAGAAAGTAATTGTATATTGGAAATCATCATGCAAAAAGGGGTGTTTCTATTGCGGGAACCTCACAAGTCTGTTTTTGACCCAATGCTAGTCAATATCTTCAATGATTTGAAAGAAAATACAAATCATTGCTAATAAAGTTTGCAGATGACACACAGGTGAAGTAATACATAATGCTAAGGACGTGTCTGTTTTGCAGAGTGATCTGGATCACTTGGTAAGGTTGGACTGGACTCCTTTGAGCAACATGCTTTTTAGTATAGTCACATGCAAAGTTATACATCTAGGAGCAAAGAATGTAGGTCACTCTTACAGGGTGAGGGATTGTATCTTGGAAAGTATTGACTGACAAAGACCCAGTGCAATACTATAGCAAAGAGTTTGAATACTATCCTTGGGTGTATATTGAGGACATTATTAAGGAGAATACTGAGTAGGAGCATGGAGGTGGTGTGACGCTGTATGGAATATCTGAGACAGTTTATGATATTAGTGATACCAATATTATAAAATTGCAATGATTCTTACCAGATATGCCACGTAACATATCAGTGGAAAAGTTATAATTTGTAAAAATATGATAATCAGATTTATATGTATGTATCACCTTTGTATTCTGAGTTATAAATGTGTGTGGTATATTTGTATTTCAAACTTGTGCTGTGTTTCTGGCTGACATCCCCAAACATAACGGCATCAGCACTTTCTAGCCTGTTCAATGGCCCATCCAGGGCAATCAGCTACACAATGAACCCATTGAGAGAAGCCAGGGGCTTCACCTCTGAGTCAGCAGGACATGTATGGACATGCTGGTGGATAGGGACTCCCATGTGCTGTAAGTTCATGTTTGGGACAAAGCCACATGGCAAAGGATATAAAAAGGCAACTGCATCTTCTCCATTTTGTCTCCTGCTTCTTACCTCTGGAGCAAATTCTCTACAAACTGAAGCATTGAACAAAGGACTGACAGACCCATCCAAGCTTTGGATGTGTTCCAGAGGGACTCTACAAGCCAGCAAACTCACCAGTGCTGCTAAGAACCTGATACGTGGACACTGAAGTTTTATAGATGTATCTGACTGTTTGGACCATTTAACATCTCTCTTATTTTAAAAGCTTTTCTTTTGTAATAAACTTTTAGATATTAAAAGATTGGCTGGCAGCGTGGTATTTTGAGTAAGATCCAAACTAATATTGACCTGGTAATGTGGCTGGTCCTTTAGGGATCAGAAGAACATTTTGTATAGTGAGCAGAGTTTTTAAATAACTTCTCACTTTACTGGACCTATGTGCTGATTGGGAGCCAGAGAACTGGAATGCAATAAAGGGGGCTGTGTGATTACTTTTTTTAGCTTCTTGATAACCAGTGGGGTGGGGGGTAATCAGGAGCACAGTTTGTGACTGGTTGGTGAATCTAACTTCAATGTTTACCACCACTTTTGGGAGAATCTGCTCTCCTTTTGCAACCTGCCCTGACCTTGGCATTTTCTTGGCTACCCTAGGCACCTATGGGTCACAGGTGGTATTACCATTGGCTACAGCACTGGTGAAACCATTGCCAGAATTATGTCCAGTGCTGATGTCCGTACTTCAAAAAGGATGTTGACAAATTGGAAAGGGTTCAGAAAAGAACTGCAAGACTGATTCAAGTTCCAGAAACCTTCCTTAAAAAGTGACTAAAGAAGCTCGATCTAGCTTGATAACAATCTAAAAGCTCCTATGTAGGCTGAAGATTTTTTTATAATAGAGGTCTCTTCAGTCTAACAAAGGCATAATATATCAGAAGCTTTTAGATATATACGTTTAGGCTAGAGATAAGCCACACATTTTTAATGAGGGTAACTAACCATTGGAATAACTGACCTAGGGATGTGGTGGATTCTCCATCGCTCAGTTTTAAAATCAAAGTTGGAAGTTTTTCTAAAAAATATGCTCTAGCTCTGGGCTTGATGCAGGAATTTGTGTGTGAAATTCTTTAACTGATTTATACAGGAGGTCAGATAAGATCCCTTCCTGCCTTAAAATCTATGAATCACTCTCTCTGTATTGCCTAGAATCCAGGACATGTGATCGAGTGTCATACATGCTTGTTATGAATCCAAGACAAAAGCACATAAACTTGGGCCTGCACAGACACACTTATCTGCTTAACATCCTCCCTGTTTACTGATGGAATCGATTCATTGTCACTGTAAGCAATCATCCAGCTTCTTTCCCAACACAGAACGGAAATATTTATTACACAATTCTGCATTTTTAGCAATTTTAGCATACCTCTCTAGGAACAGACCTATGACGCTTGCAAAGAGTTTTTGGTTTGTTCTATTTTTTAAATTTCTTATTTTCCTTAACCTTATTGGCTACTTACACAGAGATGAATTAAACTCACTAGTTTTGTCTGAGAAAGTCAATTTTGCCATATACAGCTGGACAATTCCAAAACGTCGAGTGAAAGTAAATGGGTCACATTTATCCTTGTTGTAACTCTTCTGAAGTCCAGAGATCTCTAGGGTCAAACTTTGTGTGAGCTCCCTTTCACACTCAACATGATTTTTTTCATAATGACCACCGCCACACCTCATATTTCTGTAATATCTTTCAGTCCAAAGCATTGCACAGCACCTCACATACGTTAAAGTCTCACAGGAATAATACCACTCCATCAGCAAAATGGAACACACCTATAAATTCTTTTCTACAGTACATAGAGATTTTTAGTTTGAATTGTTCATGGATTACATTTTAAAATGAGACTGTACTCTATGTTTTTATGCTAATGAAATCATTGTAAAGAGTGCACAGTATGCAGCCATGTAAATTGTAGGAGGTAAAACCTCACCGGAGGGAATCATATTACAAGAGACTCTCACGGAGATACAAGAGCACAATGCAAGCTGAGATGAACAAAAATGTGATTAGGAAGCATGAGGTGAAGCTCTAGGGAGGTATGACAAGGGCCTCAGCAAAAATTAAAATGCACTGAAACCTTTCTGAAGTCACACTTTGCACCCAGACAGTGCTTTGTTCTTCAGAGTGCTCAATGCTTTAGCGCCTACCTTGGTTATTAACCAGTCAACACTTGGCAACTGAGACCACATAGCTATCAAATTATTGTCCATTCTAAATACAGGGGGAACACAGTGTGGTAACTGGTCACTATTTAAATTCTAACAAGGAGCACCATTTATCGCAACCTTAATCTTCAATGTACTTTCCACAGTTCCATTTATGTAATCCTTACAGTCCTTACAGACCTCTTTACTGATGGGGAACTGAGACAGAAATCTTACAGTCTTGATTTTCAGAGGTGCTGAGGGACTGCAACTCCTAATTAGGTCCTAAGTGACTTGTCAGGACCACACGAGGTTGGGGTGGCTGCTAGGACTAAGTCACAGGAGCTCCTGGCTTCTAATCTCATATTTTGACCACACCTCTCTCTCATGGAAATGGTTGGTCCTGATCAGTCAATACATCTATCAGCAGGTGAATTACTAAAGGTAGTTTTTGTAGCAGGCAAATCTACCCCAATTCATCTCATTTGTCTCAGCAGAGATGGTAATCTGTTTTCTCTTCCTTTGACTGCCTCATGCCCTTTTCCTAGCTCATCCTTTAATATATGGCCTTGTGCACATTGTAGGAGGGCAGGAAAGCTAAACAATACAGAACAGCAAGCATTATTTCTGTACTCCCACTTCAGCTACTTCAAACTCCAACAACATAAAGCGTGATCACATAAGTCATGGATTTTATGATCCACTGTCTGATATTTTCCATCTTCACACCTGAGCTGGAATAGACATGCTCCCTTAGGAGCCAAGACTCAACATATTTAGTATGAGGGATGGGCCGGGGATGCAACATTCAGACACAATTTGCAGCTCCCTCATCGTTGGAGGTGCTTGGATTCAGTGTTCTGGCCGGGGCCTCAGTCTGTCTCTTTAGTAGAGTGGGAAATTAAACCCAGCTGGTGGTTAAGAGAAAACTTTGTTTTCTTTATACCAAAAAAACAAACAAAAACAAAAAACCATTCCACATCATTGCTAAAAAGTGAGAGAGAAAATCAATGTGGTATTTATCTGCACTGCTTGAAAACTCACAAACAATAAAGTAAAGCCAGGAAAGATAATTCACTGGGCACGGAAGAAACTCTGAGTAGTTTATTTAGCAGAGGTAATGTTCCCTTCTCCATCTCCAACCCAGACCAACTAGCAAACACTTTGGAATGGCCATAGTTCCTCATGAAGAATACCTGTTCATTTAAGGCATCTTGTCCCCATTACCCCACTTCCAATTTCTTTTCTGCATTCCACTTTTCCTTTAATTTTCTTTATGTTCATCCTAACCCATTGCTTCCCCAGATTTGCTGTTTATCAATCTTTAACTCTGCACTTATCTGTTAATCTGACCCATCTATCAATAGTTTTCTAGCCATCCCTCCAGACTATTCAGCCAGGGATTTTACCCAGACTTATCATTTTTATGTGCACTGCTGCTGTCACAAGGTCACCCCTGGAAATGATACTATGCCTCAGTGGGTACTTTTCACCTAATAAAATATACAGAACTCAGTATATCAATCATATTGTCTAGAAGCCGAATCCTGTATGGCAAAGCTGAGAGGAGAGAAATGCCAAGCCGTTTGATTCAGGCTGCTCTCCTTTAGACATCAGTTTTTGGCTGCAGCAGAAATGATAGTTTCTTTACTGATGTGTGGAGTAAAAGTGGCACAGAGTGGGCAGAAAACCTGGCACCTGTCAATGCCAGGACAAAGGTATCCTGGTCCGTGGTACTAAAGTAATACAAACAATCAACACAGTGAGGACAGACTGGGTTCTACTCCAGAAGGCTTGGATAACTGTCAAAGGTCATGCCAGTCCTATAGCTTCCACTGCTGGCCAGCATGGCTCTGCTGAGGCCTCGGTCCTGTAAGAAGTCTACCCATGCCAGAGATTCAAAACATTCCAGTTCTGCAGTCCAGGTGGTTAAGTGCTGCACAAAATAGAACTCTCACATACACAGTCTTCATCCGAGTGTCAGCTAGGCCCAGCCCCTTCTTCTTGAGGGTCTGTCTTCCTGCTCTTCCAACACCTCATGCCTGGAATTGGGCTTTCCCCACTGTTGACTCGAGGCCCTGACTCAGTGGCCACGGTTTGCCGTTCCCGGCCAATGGGAGCTGCGGTGGACTGTGCCTGCAGACGGTCAACGTAAACAAAATGTCTCGCGGCCCGTCAGCGGATTACCCTGATGGGCTGCATGCCGAAAGTTGCTGACCCCTGGGTTATGGAGAGGGACAGATGAGCTTCTGGAAAATGCTGCTGTCTAGACCCTGACCACGAGGTCATTTCACTTTTAAGTCAGAGCAAGGAGACCCCCAGACATAGAAAATATTCCCTGGGAGAAAGTCAATGAGGGAAACAAAGACTGAAGGAGTTAGACCCAGATAAAGTGCTCAATTTGACTGGTAATGAGGTGATGGCAGAAAGGGGGTTTTCTTTGTGTAACAAAAAGACAGTAGCAGCACAACCCACTGGTCACATAGAGCAAGCGTCAATAGAGGGAACTGATGACTTCTGCAGCAAAACTAAAGATCAGCACTTTCACCAGGCAATAGATATAAGAAGTCAGCATATTCCTCCAAACTCACTTCTTTTGAGAACTGGAACGTCCCTTATAAGGTTAGCATAAGATGATTCCAACTGCAGTACTGTTTTTCCTTTAATAATTAATTTAGTTTGCTCAGTGAATTTTCCCTGAAGGAACTACTTAGCTGTATAAGCTCAGTAGGGCAGGGAACGTGCCTTATCTAAGGCCTGGTCTACACTGGGGGGGGGCGGGGGATCGACCTAAGATACGCAACTTCAGCTACGAGAATAGCGTAGCTGAAGTTGACGTATCTTAGTTCGACTTACTTCGCATCCTCACAGTGCGGGGTTGATTGCTGCGACTCCCCCGTCAACTTTGCTTCCACCTCTCGCCGAGCTGGAGTTCAGCAGTCAACGGGAGAGTGACCAGGGATCGATTTATTTATCGCGTCTACACTACATGCGATAAATCGATCCCTGATAGATCGAACACTACCCGCCGATCCGGCGGGTAGTGTAGACATACCCTACGTTTGCAAAGTAGCATGTAAATTTACAGTGTGAAATAAATGCTTACTAATAAAAATAATCCACAGTCTTTTCCTCCCACTTCCCTTCTAAACCTGACATAAGGAGACAGCACTAAGTAAAGCACGTCTGTCTACCTAGAATTTTAATCTAAGTTTACAGAACCCCATTTGCTGTTAACTGCAACTGCAATCCCACAAGCCAGAGCTATTAGATACCAAACTCATTTCACTAAGAAATGTTTGTTGGATGGGAACCAGAATCCCCAATGTGAACACTAACAGCTTTAATTTGTGAAGCTCCTGAACTCTTCCTCCCCATGGAGATCTATAGGAGGTGAAGAGGGAAAGAGGTCATTGTCCCAACCCTTCCACTGCCTGAACTGGCTAGAGCTACCAACTACATGGGGAATGCACTGTACATGCACCTGTATAGGATAGAGCAGCAGCTGTGTTCCACAGAAGACGTTGTGCCTCCTTCAGAGACAGCACCTTGCTTCTACAGTTCCTGTCAGGGTGCATATCCAGCTCCATGCTGACCCTAATGTCATGATTAGAGCTGGTTGTAAAACTTTCCATGGAAGTGTATCATTGAAAAACACAGTTTCATCAAAATCCAAACAGTTTGCAGGAACATGTCAATTTCAACTAAATTTTCAATGGAAGAGCGTCAAAACAAATTGTTTCACCCGTTTGGTATTGATGTCAAAACGTTTTGTTTCGATAAGGTAAGACTCTTTCATTTCAACATCAACATTTTGTTTAGCCTTTTATACTATATTGTAATGTACATTTTACTGCATTATATATGAATAGATATAATATTATATTTAAAATTTTATATTATAAAGTTTTGACATTATCAAAACAAAATGGTTTGATGTTTCTAAATCATTTTCTTTTGGATTTTCCGTTCTGTGGGAAATTTTGAATTTTGGTTCTGATTCAGAATGAAAACAAATTTCAAAATTTTAGAACTTCACATGGAATGCAAATTCCATTTCCCAACCAGCTCTAACAGTGATATGGCTTTAAAGTTCTTTATACAGTGGATTAGGAGATGTTTTAAGTACCATCGTGACGGGGTGCACATTGTATTTCACTGTGAAGAAGGAAACCTGCAGACAGATACACATACCCCCAGGATTGAAGATTTAGAATGGTTTTATCTGATAGGAAGAAGCTTATTTCAAAGCTCTACAACTATTTTCAGTCACCTGTATTACAGAAAACTCTGATTCATGGAAACTCTAGGGCCATCTGCTGGCATGTTAAGAAAATGCAATAGCAGGTTTTGTATTGACTTTAAACAACTTACAAAAGTGTTACTTACATCCCACGAAATATAAACAATGACAACCCTACAAAAATATATATCCCAATAATTGCCAAAGACGTAACAGGTGTCTTCTTTCCAGCTCACCATCCTCTGCTCCAGATACTTCAGTGGAACCATATGATGAGCTATTACCAGGAAATGACTGGGATGCATGTAGACCTCATGCTCTTTAGGGCAGGTATTGTGGCTCCTCTGGATTTTCAAAGCATCTATTATATTATGGCCACTACCACAATCGATATGAGTAATTCCAATCATTGCCTGTATTGCTGCTTACATCACAATGGTCATGCACTTCTCAGGCTTCAGGCAGCCACTCTTCCCCCTCAGTGTAGCCCTCTCCAGGACTCTCTTAAATTCCTGCCCAGCTGCTTCATGTCTTCATGCTTAGAACCATAGAAACATAGGGCTGGAAAGGACCTCAAGAAGTCATCAAGTCCAGCCCCCTGTGCTAGCAGAACCAAGTAAACCTAGACCATCCCTGACAGGTTATTTGTCCAATAATCTGTTCTTAAAAATCTCCAGTTATGGGGAGTCCACAACCTTCCTTGGAAGCCTGTTCCAATACTTAACTGTCCTTATAGTTAGAAAGTTTTTCCTAATATCTAACCTAACTCTCACTTGTTGCAGGCTAAGCCTATTAGTTCTTGTTGTACCTTCAGTGGACATGGAGAACAATTGATCACTGTTCTCTTCATAACATCCCTTAACATATTTGAAGACTGTTATCAGGTTTCCCCTCAGTCTTCTTTTCTCAAAACTAAACATGCCCAGTTGTTTTTTTATTAAACTTTTCCTCAGACGTCAGGGTTTCTAAACTTTTTATCATTTTTCTTGCTTTCCTCTGGATTCTCCAATTTGTCCACCTCTTTCTTAAATTATGACTCTCAGAATTGGACACAGTACTCCAGCTGAGGCCTCACCAATGCCAAGTAGAGTGGGACAAGTCTGACATACAACACTCCTGTTATTACACCCCAGAATCATATTAGTGTTTTTTTCAACTGCATCACATTGTTTTCTTATATTCAGTTGTGATCCACTATGCCCCCCAGATAATTTTCAGCAGTACTACTGCCTAGCCAGTTATTTCCAATTTTGTAGTTATGCATTTGATTTTTTTCTTCCTAAGTGAAGTACTTTGCATTTGTCTTTATTGAATTTCATCTTGCTGATTTCAGACTAATTCTCAAATTCTAATCCTGTCCTCTAGACAGCTTGGTGTCATCTGCAAATTTTATAAACATATTCTCCACTCTATTATCCAAGTCATTAATGAAAATACTG
Organism: Trachemys scripta elegans; assembly: GCF_013100865.1. Taxonomy (NCBI): domain Eukaryota; kingdom Metazoa; phylum Chordata; order Testudines; family Emydidae; genus Trachemys; species Trachemys scripta. Next base: position 106,084,959 of record NC_048299.1, read on the forward strand.
ACTAGTACTGGATCCAGGACTGACCCTGGAAGGACCCACTAGCTATGTCCCCTCAGTTTGACAGCAAAGCATTAATAATTACTCTTTGAGCATGGTGTTTCACCCAGTTTTGCACCCACCTTATAGTAATTTCATCTAGACCACATTTTTCTAGTTTGCTTATGGGACTGCATCGAAAGCTTTACTAAAATAATGATGTATTAAATCTACTGCTTCCCCTTCCTTCCCCCCCCCCACGCCCCCCCATCCACTAGGCCAGTAACCCTGCTTGGTGCTTTTTTGGTGTAAATTCCACCATAATTAACTTGGTGGATAGCACCAGAACTGGAGAAGTAACAATAACAAAGGAAAACAGAACCAAGCTTCCAAGTGGCCAGGAGAGATTGGTGCTGCAAGCTAATGAGGGGAGATTTGATACAGTACTAATGAGTACAAAGCCCTGCACCAAGAGAAGAGAAATGAACAGCCAAGATGCAAACAAATGCTGCCGGTTGGATGAGCACAATAATCAACCAATGGCATCCATTGCATTACGAGGAGTTTATTTTCAACTTCAGTCCCCAAATACTGGCCTGAGAGCACTTTTTCATGTAAGCAAGGACTATGGTTGCTACAGAGAAGGTATGAGATCAGAGCTAGGGAAAAGAGGGGAGGTGGGTCTGAAAGGATCTCAAGATTAAGAAGATGATGTTCGTACTATGAAAAATCAGAGGAAAAAGAAGGAAAGATGGAATACGAGGGAGCGTAACCCTTCTTTAAAATGTACATGATTTTAATAGCTACCAAACATAGCCAGGAAAAGAAATAAATGTGAGAAAAGATGTCACAGGAGGTTCTATATATTTTTTAAAAGTTCTCCCATATGAAAGTCACTCTTCTACTTTTTGTAATAAAAAGAGTGACAGGAAATGCTCTTCACTTAAATTTAAAAAGTAGGATGCAAAGTGCTTACAATTTCTTTTTCTAAAATGTATTTTATGCCCCATTTACATTTTCATTACTTATGGTGCTTTTCAATAATCCCTCCTGCGGGAAGGAGATGCCCAAAGGCCTAAGTCTGTTTACCTTTGTTTACGGCTCAGAAAACAAAAGACAGATTTTTGTTCTGCTTCAGTAAGAAATCAGACTGATTTGATTATTACTTTTCTCACACACATAAAAGTTGTTACTATCAATATTTTGCTTAGGAAAAACATTATGGAAAGCTCTTTTTCTCTTTAGGGTTTTACTTGTAGTTTTTGCCAGTGTATTAAAAACAACTGAGATGGAAAAAGACTAAAGGCTAAATTATTCTCTCACATGTAAAACAGAGTAATGCCATCAACTCCAATGGTGTTACACTGATGTAACTCAGGAATATACATGAGAGTAGAATCAGACCCGTAGGGCCAAATTCTATTCTGACACACCCAGGCAAAGTCACTGATTTCAACTGAGGTCATACAAGTGTACCTGGGCACAGAGGTTGGCTCTGTGATGCTGGTGTAAATCCAGAGTAACTCCATTGAAAACAATGGAGCTACACCTGAGTAAATAAGAGGTACGTGAGGTATATGTACACTCTGGTGGTGTGAAGCTATCATAAAGGCTATCCTCCAGTGTAGGGGGAAGTCCCCAGAAGACTTAAGAGTCAGCATAGTTGTCTTTATGCCAGCTGCAGCAGGGTTCCCAGCATAAGGGTCAGTGCCAAGAATGCTCTCATGGAGGTGGTGGCATAGCCTGGGTGTTTCATAGATTCCTAGATTCCAAGGCTAAAAGGAATCATCTAGGAATAATTCCTAGACCAGATTTTCTAGCAAAACATCCAATCCTGATTTTAAAATGGTCAGCGATGGAGAATCCACCACGACCCTTGGTGTCCCCAAGGCCTTGGCTATTTCCAGTCATTAAAACAGCTCTTGGGTCCATTGGCAGCCATGCACAAGTAAAGGGAACCCCAAACCGGTCTCTGATCTTAAACATGTGGGTTTTTTTTAATGAAGTATTTCTTTAATTCTCTTTGTGATTTATCATCTTAGTTCATTCAGTAGGGCCTGATTCTGTCAACCGTCCTCACAGTGAGTCATACCTCATTACAGAAGGAATCTCATTGGCATCAAAAGGACTAACCATCTCATAAAGTGCTACTCAACATAAGGGAGGCACAGACTCCTTGAATCCTTACCCTCACTGAATTCATTTGGGATTTGAACTGAACAAGGAGATTGGGATTTTACTTGTGGTTTTCCTTCACTTTCAGAAAGAAATCATGTTTTCTTTTCAAAGTGTCTGTGAAGGAGGAGCAACACAGTCCATTCACTCTGTGCCCTGATTGCAACCTCGGGCCTTCCTAGCCCACACCAGCTGCCAGGGGAAGTTGCTTTGAATTATCAAGACCCAGGGGGGAGAGGTTAAAAGCACTCTGAGCTGCCCATAATCCCCTAAATCTATTCCACATTAAAGGTAGAAGATCGAATTGTGCCGGTGGCATCTTGAGAGACTTATGACATTCTATGGACAAAGTACCTTACTGCACTGAGTGACTAGGGGGAATTAACCTCTACTTCTCTGCTGCATTGTCTCAGACCCTCAATTGTCTTTCACAGCCCCTCTTTGGTTGTTTTTTTTATTGCACTTTTATGAACATCACACCTATAATGGAATTCAGCCTAATCATCAGAGGGGATACTTAGAGAAGCCAAGGCCTGGCACAATTTACTCAAATGACAGAATTTTGAGAAGCTCATCAAAATCACTGAATATAGACAAAAGCTTCACAGCTCATAAAGACAAAACCTCAAAAGGTGATTCAAGGAAAGCAGTTGAGAAACCCACCACTTCCAGCTAATAAACTGAAAACATCCTTCAACACATTTGGCTGGCAATTCAAAATTCAGAACATTTAAGGCAACTACTGGGACAAGTGCAGCAGACAGAAATGAGGAGAGAGAAATGAATGACCTTGGTACAGAACTCCTGCAGCACTTGGAAACGTAATGTCCCTGTGAATAGATTTGCTGCAAATTCTATTACTTCCTTCCTATTAATACTTTATTTTACCTCAAAGGCACAATTACTAATGCAAACATACCTGATATGTATTCTGCAGCACTTTCTAATTTCAAGGATAATATACAGTATCTAATGTAACATTCAAAGCTGATTTATTAGCTAGCGCCCAAAAACTCCATGGAAGAAGTTGTCTTCATTAGGATTCACCTCTTGTTCATAATTCATCCCCATATATATGGGGAGCCTGTAATTCCCTTACTGGTAAAAACACAACAGACTATGTAGGTCCATGCACAGAACTCAAGTAACTGGCCTGTGCTCAGAGGCTCTCATGGGAAAGATGGAATTGTCCCTCCACGGACTGCAGAACAGCAGCACAGTTCTGCATCATCACAGCAGCCTCCTCCAGAAGGAACTTTGGATAGTGGAGGTTCAGTCAAAACCCCAATTTTCTGGCCAAAAGAAACTGACCAGAAAACATTTGGGATGTCACAGGCCCTTATAACCATAATCATAGGTGCCAAGTTTCCCCGGTGCCGGAGGATGCTCATGCTCCCCCCGCCCCCGGCCCCGCCCTGACTCTACCCTTTTTTGTCAAATCTGCAGTGAAAGTGTTCTTAAAATGAACAACATGTGCTGAGTCATCATCCGAGACTGCTATAACATGAAATATATGGCAGAATGCAAGTGAAACAGAGCAGGGGACATACAATTCTCCCCCAGGAATTCAGTCACAAATTTAATTAACATATTATTTTTTTAATGAGCGTCATCAGCATGGAAGCATGTCCTCTGGAATGGTGGCCAAAGCATGAAAGGGCAAATAATGTTTAGCATATCTGGCATGTAAATACCTTGCAATGCCAGCTACAAAAGTGCCATGCAAATGTCTGTTCTCACTTTCAGGAGACATTGTAAATAAGAAGCAGGTAGCATTATCTCCTGTAAATATAAACAAACTTGTTTGTCTTAACGATTGGCTGAACAAGTAGTAGGACTGAGTGGACTTGTAGGCTCTGAAGTTTTACATTGTTTTATTTTTGAGTGCAGTTATGTAACAAAAAAATCTACATTTGTAAGTTGCACTTTCGTGACAAAGAGATTGCACTACATACTTGTATGAGGTGAATGGAAAAACACTATTTCTTTTGTTTATTATTTTTACAGTGCAAATCTTTGTAATCAACAATAATATAGTCTGATTTCAGTTACAACACAGAATACAATATATATGAAAATGTAGAAAAACATCCAAAATATTTAATAAATTGCAATTGGTATTCTATTGTTTAACAGTGCGATTAAAACTGCAATTAATCACAATTAATTTTTTTTTAGTTAATCGCGTGAGTTAACTGTAGTTAAGCGACAGCCCTACAAAATAATTATGGTAAGGTTTGCCATGCTTTACCTTGTGTGATGTAACAAGAATGATGCTCACAGTGGAGTAAACTGCACAGGGTAATAAACCTCTGTTACATTTACTTACATACCTTACCTTTGCTTCATTAATTGCCTGCAAAAGCCATTTATTACCCTTGGTATAACCCCCCTCTACTCCAAACTTTACACCTTAAACATATGATAAAACATTGTAAAATGCAAACATTTGTTATTATATTGTATAATTGTTATGCTTTAAATAACATACCTTGTTCCATGTCCTCACCGTAACTTCCAGTGCAGCACTGTGAAGATCTTTTACTATGAACAGTGAGTACAGTGCAAGTTGATGATTGCTGCCTGCTGACTACAGGTGGGTGGGACAGGAAGGGACAGTTCATTAGTGAGAGAGGCATTATGGACTAGTGGCAAAGACATAGATCTAGTGGGAAAGGCATCCTCAATACTTTTGGTCTAATCAAAAAACTTTTCTGCCTTGATTTCTCCATCTATAAAATGGAGATAAAAATACTTCACCTCACCGGGGCATTATGACTGCTTGTAAACATGTGTAGAGTGTTACCTGATGAGAGCACCATGGAAGGGTCTACATAAAATACTTGCAGATCCCCCATTACCGTAGTATTTGAGCATCTCACAGCCTTTAACATAGCCTCACAATTCCTTTGTGAGATAGGGAAGTCCTATTATCCCCATTTTACAGATGAGGAGGTGAGGTACAGGGAGATTGAGTGATTGCACAAAGTCACATAGGAAGCCTGTATCAGAGTCTGGAATTGAACCTTGAGCTCCCAAATCCCTGGTTCATATCCTAGCACCTGGGCCATCTTCCTCACTGACTGAGAGCCAGTGCGTGGCAGCACAGGGGCAAACAAGCTCACAAGAAGGGCACAAATGCAATGAAATAAGGTAACATACTTAAGCGCTGCCCTGAAGTGAGGCCTTACGCTGGTGTAAGTGAGATAGGAATCAGGCCAATTATGCTGACATAGCGCTAATGAATTTTTCTGCTGGTTTATTGCATCACTCTGTGCTTCAGAGTAATGGCATACTCTGCTCAAGGAACCAGTGCACATAACAGAGGCTGCAGACTTGGCTGAAAGAGAGGGGAATGATGACAGAAACTTCATTTATTTATTACTATCGTTAATAGTTTGTTCCGTCTGTGCCCCCATGGTGCTTTAGGTGCCACAGGGCCACAAAGGCACAGGGTCAGATTCTATTCACTTACATGCGGGTAAATCGGGAGCACCTCTAATTGGCCCACATTTGCTGCCCCAAAGAGCAGACAAGTTCAGCAGAGCTATAACAGGGGAAGCGGGAGAAGAAGTGGGGAGAAAGTATTGCAAAGACAAACTCATGAGTTAGTGGTGTCGTACACATCTTACATTTCTTTGTAAGAGATATGGACAGTTTTGATGCTCTGTTAATTCAGTGTTATGTTACTTGCTATCATGGCACTAAATATAATTACATAATAACTACATTAAAAGAAGGTTGCCAAGCCAAGCATTCACAAGTTAGAAAATGTCAGACTTAAGGTTGTCTGAGAAACCTTAATTCACTCCCCTTGCGTGTATGCATTATGATACAGTCTTTAATGACATGATCTTGTTCTATTTTTTACCCCTGCCTTGCTTAGTGAACAAATAGTTATTCAGTGTTTCTTTTCATCCTCATCATTCAATGTGTGGCCCGAGGCCTTATTTATGGTGTACCATCCAAAGCCTGTGCTGAATACAAAATTATTAGTTTCCTCCTGGGCATGTCTATGATGCTCTTACCTCAGAATCGGAGTGCTTCATTAACATTAATGAATTTCTCTTCACGTTGCCTCTGTGAGAATAGGCAGTATTATAATCCCCATTTTGCAGTTTAGGGACTGAGGCACATAGCAATTAAGGCCAACATTGTCTAAAGGAGTCACTAATTTTGGGTGCCCACTTGAGACACCTGGGCCTCAATTTTCAGAGTTTTTATCATTTTGTCAAAGCACATCTCCAGTCATCTGTGGTTTTAGTCGTGAGTGCTCAGCCCCACTACAAATATAGTTCAGGTGTCTCGCTCCCATTGTGCAGCCAGACAATGAGGCACACACAATGAGGTATACCCTGCGGTGTATACCCCTGTCCTGGCTCAGGCGCATGCTAGCCAAGCCCACCTCCAAGCACCCACACTGGAGAGCTGCTTACAACCTATACCTGTGTATCGATGTCCACATTGGCATGGCAGTTACACGTGTATGGCACTAGGATTTCTGGAGGCATATCCCAGGGTTTGTAGTTCCTCACTGTGGTGGGGCGGTTGCCCCATGCCCAGAGAGTGTGGGCTGCGGCAGGCCCAGGTGCCTGCACGTCCCAGCAGCCAATAAGAGAAGGGCTTGTTGCGAGCCAATCAGAGGCCAGACTGGGGACAGCCAATCAGGGCCAAGCTCAGCTATATAAAAGACTGCTCAGGGAGAGAGCAGACACTCTGCCCCAGGCCTTCAGAGGGGAAGGTCTGTCTCCAGAGCTGGAAGGCCAGCACCATGGACAGCGCAGTGCAGGCCAGCCTTGGAGAGCAGGAGAAGGTCCTACTCTGTAGCTGGCCAGGTGGAAGGAAGGGCCTAGCGGGAAGAAGGGCCGCTGGGGAAGCGGTCCAGAAGAACAGACAGAGGAGGAAGGAGAAGGAGGACAGCAAGGCTGTCACTAGAGGGCCTCTGGACCGGGTCTCAGAGTAGTGGGCCTGCCTGGGTTCCCCCCCCTTTGTTCCCCTTGGCAGTACACCCAGCCATAGGCCGCAGGGAGTGGCCAGCCGAAACTACACCAGATCCTGGACTGTAGGGATCGGATTTGGAGGTGTAGGACTGAGGGTCACCCAGCCCCTGGAAGGGGGTGTGAATGGACAAAGGGACACTGTCGGAGGACAGTGTTCCAGAAGAGGACACTGTGCGTTGGGAGCAACGTGGGTCCACATGCCAACCAAAGGCGAGACAACAGACGGGACGCCACCAGAAAGGGGCGCTCTACTGGATCGAACCAATTCCCCGAGACGACCAGTAGGAGGCACCGCGGTGGTAAGTCCCTACCTCGTCATATGTGGTGGAGAATGTGGGCAGCAATCCGGACCTGTTAAAGGGTCCAGAGTGTGGGGGTTGAATTGGGAGTACCCCGCTGAACCCCAAGATGGAGGCCGAGAAGCTCCTGAAGTGGATGCTGGAAAAGCAACAGGAGCAGTTGGCCCAGCAGCAACAGCAGGAGGTACAAATGCTGCTACAGATGACTAGCCAACAGCAACTGCTGATGACTCAGCACCAAGAGCACCAGCAGCAGTTCCTCCAGGAGTTGGCCACCCAGCAGCGGGCGCAGCAGGAACACCTGGTACAGCAGATGGCTGCGTTATTACGCCCAGCAGGAGTCACCCCTGCCACACCTGGACTTGGGGATACTGTGGGGGCACTACTGGTATGACTCACGAAGATGGGGCCTGAGGACGACCCAGAAGCATTCTTGGTGACGTTCGAGCGGGTAGCGACCGCTGCCCGGTGGCCTTCAGAACATTGGGCCACTTTGCTAGCCCCCTATTTGATGGGACAGGCTTGGGCCGCCTACCATAGCCTCGACCCCCGAGAAGCCCTTGAGTATGCCCAAGTGAAGGCGGCCATCTTGGATCATACTGGCATTAGCCCGGAAACCTACCGCCAGCATCTCTGCAAGGAACAGTACCCCCCGGGGGCCCGACCCCGCGCCGTGGCCCAACGGATCCGAGACCGCTGTTTGAAGTGGTTGAACCCAGAAGGTTTGACGGAGCCCCAGGAGACAGAGATGATGGCCCTAGAACAGTTCACCCAGATCCTGCCCCAGGGAGGAAGGGCCTGGGTATGACGACATCGACCGGTTACCCTATCAGCAGCGGTGGCCTTGATGGAGGATTACTTATCCGCTGAGGGGGTTGAGGCACCACCCTGGGCAGCAGGGAACCTTGGTCGCAAGAGCAGGACAGAAAAGGGGAATTGCCGCGGGTTGGGACCTCCCGAACCATCGACCGGCTCGCGTCTCTGAGGCATCCCAACCCCAAGCCCAGACGCAAGACACACCAGGTGACTGCTCGGGGGGAGCATCAGCCCCCCTGGGGGGAGACCCCGGGCTGGCCGAGACTTGAGAGAGATGCTGGGGTTGCGGACAAGAAGGACATTTTCGAAGGGATTGCCCTTTCATGGACTGCAGCTACGGGCAAGCCTGGGTGGCCAGACGAAGGGCTTGGAGGAGAGGGATAGGAAAGCTGGTGGTCCCTGTCCGGGTCGAGGGGACTCCTACCAATGCCCTCGTGGAGTTGGGGTGCAGTCAAACCCTCATACGGGAGGGGCAGGTCCCAAACCTGAATCTTTCGGGCCCCCTGATCCACGTACAGTGCGTACATGGGGACATCCACCCGTACCCCACAGCCTGGGTGAAAATAGAAGTAGGCTGCCAAGAGGAGGGACTCCGGGTAGGAGTGGCCCCAGGCTGGCCTACCCGGTGGTGCTGGGACGGGACTGACCGGGCTTCGGGGAGGTTCTCCTGAAGTACCAGCCGCCTGAACCCCAACCCGACAGGACTAAGGCGCCTAGAGCGGGATTGCTCGGGTGCAGACCAAGGAGTGACCCCGGCGAGGGGACCTCTGCAACCCAGGAGGCCCCCACAGATCACCCCGGAAACAGGTCCCGTTCAGTGAAGGATGCCCAAGCAGAACTAGAGAAGGACGGGGACTTCTTACAGGAACAACGAGAAGACCCAACCCTAAGCAGAGCCTGGGAGCAGGCCACCAACCCGGATACCGAGGGGGACCTGACGCCACGGCCTCCACAGGGCCCCCGCTTTGAAATATGGCAGGACCGCCTGTATCGCATAGTGCAGGAACCCCAGACGCAAGAGACGTTCCGTCAGCTGTTGGTGCCCCGGAGGCTGCGGCCCGGCCTCCTTCAACTAGCCCACGCAAACCCTTGGGCAGGACACCTGGGGTGTGAGAAGACCCTCCAGAGGGTGGCTCGCCGGTTCTTCTGGCGGGGCATACACAGAGAGGTGGGGGACTATTGCGCAGCTTGCCCAGAATGCCAGCGAGCCGGACCGAAAGGGGTAGCCCACGCGCCCCTGGTACCTATGCCGGTTGTTGGTGTACCCTTCGAGCGGATCGACATGGACCTCATCAGCCCCCTCGAAAGGAGTAGGACGGGGAACCGCTTTATCCTAGTGGTGGTAGATTATGCAACGCGCTATCCCGAAGCCGTTCCCCTAAAGACGGCAACAGCACCGACTATTGCGAATGAATTAGTAAAGATTTTTGCCCGCGTTGGGATACCCGGGGAAATATTGACTGATCAGGGTACTAACGCGTCCTCCAAATTAAAAACAGAGCTGTGTCGCCTCCTCCACATACAAATGCTCCGGACATCGGTGTGCCATCCGCAGACTGATGGCCTGGTAGAACGTTTCAATGGCACTCTAAAAGCTATCCCATCCCATCTCCTAGAACTGGAAGGGACCTTGAAAGGTCATCGAGTCCAGCCCCCTGCCTTCACTAGCAGGACCAAGTACTGATTTTTGCCCTAGATCCCTAAGTGGCCTCCTCAAGGATTGAACTCACAACCCTGGGTTTAGCAGGCCAATGCTCAAACCACTGAGCTATCCCTCCCCCCCTATGCTGAGGAAGTTTGTAGAGGAGGACCCCTCGCATTGGGATGCCTTGTTGCCAGCCTTATTGTTCGCCATAAGAGAGGTACCACAGGCCTCGACAGGGTTCTCACCCTTCGAGCTCCTATACGGGAGGCAGCCCGGGGGGATCTTGGACCTCCTGAAGGAGGAGTGGGAAGCCCAGGAGACGCGGGTCAGGACCACACAATATGAGTTACACCTCCGGAAATGACTCCAAACATTAGGGGCCTTCACCCGGGAGAACTCGGAACAGGCCCAGGCATGCCAGGAATGCCTCTATAACCGCGGGACTAGAGGGAGGAAATTCGGCCCCGGCGATCGGGTGCTGCTCTTACTGCCCTAAGTGGAATCGAAACTCCTGGCCAAATGGCAGGGCCCCTCTGAAGTAATCCGATGAGTGGGGCCGGTTGACTACGAAGTCAGACTACCGGGGCGACGTAAGGAGACTCGCATTTACCACGTCAATGTTCTGAAAGCCTGGAAAACTCGGGAAGCCCTGTTCATTGGCCCATCCACCCCAGACTCAGAACTTGGACCTCTAGTGGGAGGTACTCCCGACCCAAGGCTGGCCACGTTGGGGTCAGGCCTCACCCCCAGACAGCGAGAACACTTACAACGATTAGTGGAAGAATTCCCGGATGTTTTATCTACCTGTCCGGGCCGAACGACTCTAATGAGTCATCATATCGCCACCGATCTTGGGAAGAGGGTGAGAGACAATCACCGACCGTTACCCAAGAAAATGTGGGATACAGTCCGGCAGGAGTTAGAGACTATGCTGGAGATGGGAGTGGTGGAAGAATCGACAAGTGAGTGGCGCAGCCCTATCGTCTTAATCCCAAAGCCAGATGGGACTACCCGGTTTTGCATCGACTTCAGAAAGGTCAACGCCATCTCCCGCTTTGATGCATACCCAATGCCGAGGGTGGATGAATTGTTGGAGCGGCTCGGGGGACCCAGATATCTGTCAACCATAGATCTAACTAAAGGATACTGGCAGATCCCCCTCACGCCAAACTCCCGTGCGAAGACTGCCTTCCCTACCCCTTTCGGCCTCTTCCAATTCATAACCATGCCATTCGGGTTACACGGAGCAGCGGCTACATTCCAAAGCTTGATGAACAAGGTCCTCCAACCCAACGACCAATATGCGGCAGCCTATATAGATGATATTGTGGTTTACAGCCTCGACTGGGAGAGTCACCTACACCACCTGGCAGGGGTGTTACAGGCCCCCAGAGCGGCTGGCCTGATGGCTAACCCGGCAAAATGCCACCTAGGGCAAGAAGATGTGACATACCTGGGATACATGGTAGGAGGGGGGAAGCTAACACCCCTGATTAGCAAGGTGCAAGCACTCAAAGGTGTACCCGTCCCCAAGACAAAGAAGCAAGTGTGTCAGTTTTTAGGATTGGCTGGGTATTACCGCCGTTTCGTGCCGGATTTTGCATCCATAGCCGCCCCCTTATCAGACCTGACAAAGAACTCTCAGCCTCGACTGGTACAGTGGTCCGAACAATGTGAGAGAGCCTTTGCCACACTAAAGGAACGGCTCACTGTTCTACGACACCCGGACTTCACGAAGGAATTTATACTTCAAACGGACGCATCCGAAGCAGGCTTGGGCGCAGTGCTCTCCCAAGAAATAGACAGGGAAGAACATCCAGTACTATACCTAAGTCATAAGCTGTTCCCCCGAGAAAGACATTATTCAACGATAGAGAAAGAGGCCCTAGCGGTACGGTGGGCTATCAACGCCCTATGTTACTACCTGCTAGGGAATAGTTTTAAGTTAATCACAGCCCACGCACCCTTGCGATGGATCCACAGTATGAAGGACACGAACTCTAGAATTATGCGGTGGTACCTCTCCCTCCAGCCTTACAACTTCCGTGTGTTCCATTGCCCGGGTAAGACCCATACTAATGCAGATTTCTTCTCCAGGCCGGGGGAGGAGGGTGAGGAAACGGACCGTTACGGGGGATCCTTAGTAAAGGGGGAGGTCTGCGACGGGGCAGCCATGCCCCACCCCAACTCCAGCGGCACCAGGCAGGTAGCCCTGACTGCGGAGGACTCATCCCGCTCGTACTGGGTATGCTCCAAGTGCACACAGAGAGTATGAAGGGAGAGAGCATAGCCCAGCCTACGGAGACAGCTGTAGGAGAAGGACCTATCCGGGAAACTCCGGTGGAGGACCAACCCGCACTCCTGAAGCAGTCAGGAACAGAGACTTCTCCAGGTCAGGGTGGAGCCTCACTGTGGGAGGAACCAGAAGAGGCGGCGGACCTCGAGCCCCACGGAGAATCAGGAGACCTGTGGGAAACCACGGCGTCCGAACTGGTAGGAAGCAATCCGAGGCGAGCGATGGACTGGTACGTCGGACCCGGTAAGCCTCATCGTGTTTCAGTGGGATCTCCCCGCTGAGACGGTGACTAGGTAGTGTTGCCCTGGGACAAGGGCTAACTTCTTAGACTTTGGCCAGTAGGCCGCATTGCCCTGTGACGAGGGCTAATTTCCTAGACTTGAACCAGTAAACCGGGTTGCCCTGGGACAAAGGCTAATTTCCTGGTTCTAGTCCATTAGGCCAATTAGGGCCCTCCCCGGGGTGGGTTCTTAAGTGGGAGGGTGTGTGATGGGGCGGTTGCCCCACGCCCGGAGAGTGTGGGCTGTGGCAGGCCCAGGTGCCTGCACATCCCCCGGCAGCCAATAAGAGAAGGGCTTGTTGCGAGCCAAACAGGGCCAAGCTCAGCCATATAAAAGACTGCTCAGGGAGAGAGCAGGCAGTCTGTCCCAGGCCTTCAGAGTGGAAGGTCTGTCTCCAGACCTGGGAGGCCAGCACCACAGACAGCGCAGTGCAGGCCAGCCTTGGAGAGCGGGAGAAGGTCCTACTCTGTAGCCGGCCAGGCGGCAGGCCTTGAAGAAAAGGGCCTAGTGGGAAGAAGGGCCGTTGGGGAAGCGGTCCAGAAGAACAGACAGAGGAGGAAGGAGAAGGAGGACAGTGAGGCTGTCGCTAGAGGGCCTCTGGACCAGGGCTCAGAGTAGTGGGCGGGCCTGGGTCCATCCCCCCCCCTTTGTTCCCCTTGGCAGTACACCCAGCCATAGGCCGCAGGGAGTGGCCAGCCGAAACTACACCAGATCCTGGACTGTAGGGATCGGACTTGGAGGTGTAGGACTGAGGGTCACCCAGCCGCCGGAAGGGGGTGTGAATGGACAAAGGGACACTGTCGGAGGACAGTGTTCCAGAAGAGGACACTGTGCATTGGGAGCAACGCGGGTCCACATGCCAACCAAAGGCGAGACGACAGACGGGACGCCACCAGAAAGGGGCGCGCTACTGGATCGAACCAATTCCCCGAAACGAGCAGTAGGAGGCGCCGCAGTGGTAAGTCCCTACCTTGTCACACTCACTAATTGGAAATTTTTATTGATAAACTACCAAAATAGCCATTAGAAGTTTGCCCTACTCAGGAATCTCACCAAACACCTTGGATTTCTCCTACATTAAAAATTCTCCAGCATTGCCTACCAGGAGTGGGGGGAAATGTTGGCGAACTTTAACAGGATTCTGAACTAAGATGCAGATGCTTGCTAAGAACTGAACTGACTTCACCTCTTCCTCCCACTTCCCCTACCTCATCAGCCCAGACAGCTTGCCACAAACAGACAAGACCAGAGGCCAAGCACTGAGTCCACAAGGGCCTTTTTCACTTAATGCAGACTTAGTCCCAGACAGTATGGGTTATATGTTTCAATGCTTGTTACGGACCTGGTATAAATCTATATAATTCTCCCAGTGTGAATGAGCTGGAAAGAGGACAGTATGTGCAAAGCTAAGCACTCAGGCTTGCTAATCCTGTAACCCTTAATTTCTTTATATTTTTAATAATAACTGAAAAGATAGTTAAAATGAATCACTAGCACATGTTTAATTTTTCCCCCTCTTGGGGTCCATCTTGGATCATAAGTGGTGTAGAGGGAAAAGGGGAAGAAAGGGAGGCCAGGAAATGTTGTGGTTTCCACCCTCAATTGAAGTTAAACACGTCCCCATTGCACATAATATCCTCCATAACAATAATTTTATTGGTCAGAACCTGGAAATCCCTCCCACTTAGGCTACACTTTCCCCCGTGGTAACGATAAGAAGGCAGGCACCACTTACCACGCAGTGGATCTGATTCCTGGTCCTCTGCCACTTCCTCTCCCTGGTCCTCCCCTCAAACAGATTTTTGGGAAATGGATCTAGGACACCTGCTAGCCCATCTAGCTGGGTTTCTACCACCAGGGCTGTTCCTGGGACTCCACCCCCTGTTGTACCCTCCCTTCCCACTCTTCCCCCAGTCTGAACAGCCGTGTTCAGAAGCAACCACACACAGTAAGCTTGCAGTGTAGACATACCCAGTGTGGCCAGCTGTGAACATTTACTCCCCTGACACCTGTCCCTTTTGTGGCGAGGGGGAGACCCTGGCGGACATCTGTGTAGGATGTGCCAGGTTACAGCCCCTCGTCCAGCTACCCCAGAACCTCTTACTAAAGGTCTGGCTGATCTTCTCCCCACGCCTCCTCATTTATGCACACCCCATCTGTGGCTCCACAGAGTTGTGGGACTTCCTTGTCAGCCTCCTCCTGGCACTGGCCAAGATGGCCGTCCATCACTCTAGGAGAAGGAAGCTGGAATGGGAGTGTGAGCTGCCACGGTTGGACCCATTTCCGTTCCCTTGTTTGGTCACGTCTCCAGGCAGAGTTCCTCTGGGCAGTGTCCACTGACTCTCTAGACATCTTTGAGGCGTAATCAATACTGTCAGGGATTTGCTACTCCGTGCCCCCCTCTTGATCTTCAACTTTTTACCTTTAACCTCACTTCCACTATTTTTTTCCATTTGTTGTCCCCAGAAATCAATTGTAGCCTGGGCTTAGTGATTCCTCCCCTTTAATATAGGGGCACAAGCATTTAGTTATGCCTGCCCCGGTATTACAAATTGTTCACACCTTCTAACTTCTACAACAAATGAGCCAAGTATAGTGTGCGTGGAGCTGCTGTGTAGTTATCAGTGAATTCTGTGTGTTGATTTGGTTATTGGTAGGGCTACCAAATTCACAGTCCATTTTGGTCAAGTCATAGGATTTTAAAAT
Source organism: Trachemys scripta elegans (assembly GCF_013100865.1). NCBI lineage: Eukaryota > Metazoa > Chordata > Testudines > Emydidae > Trachemys > Trachemys scripta. Next base: position 106,100,153 of record NC_048299.1, read on the forward strand.
CATAAATGTCATGATTTCAGCTATTTAATTGAAATTTCACGGTGTTGTATTTCTGAAAACGTGATTTTTAATAGGAAAGTGTCAGGCAACCTGAACTATAGCTGTTGCTATCCTGGCCACTTAATATATGCACATGCATATGCAAGCTTTAAATTAGGAAGGAGAGGAGGATGGGCCAGTGGTTATTGTGGCACTCAGGAGACCTCAGGACATTTCCCAGATCCACGAAACTGTGTGTGACTTTGGGCAAATCACCTGTTACTCATCTATACAATGAGGATAATAACACGCTCATAACTCAGAGTGTTGTAAGGAGAAGTATGTTAAAAGGTTGAAAGCGTCTTAGACAATAAAATTATGAGCGCCATAGAAATACCTAAACTAGACTGACAGCTACATAACTAAATAGGGTTTTGTTTTGTTTTGTAAGCTTCTCCCCTGACTCACGAACTGCTATAATGTTATCTAAACTTTGCCTAGTGTTCACACATACCAACACAGTTAATAGTACAGAATTTCTTCCCCAACCATTGATTATACTACCCCTGTTGATTTATACCTGCTGTTATGTACACTGTGTGTGGTGTCAATAAACTACTCCTGAGGGAATTCTGCGCTGGGGGAGGAGAAGGGGGGAAGGTGTGTGAGTGTCTGGGCTGGAGGGGGCCTGCGGCTGGACTCTAGGGAGGGATGGGGCGTGTGTGTCTGGCCCCCCAGCTGGGCTCTGGCGGGGGAAGGGGCAGAGAAGCATGAACTGGGTTGTCGTAGGGGTTTCTTTAACTTTCTACTCCTGGGGGCATTTTTGTGTGTGCCTGTATTGTTAGACATACTTGCTGACAGGTATTTTGAAATAAATTATGAAAAAAATTGAAACTGGCGTGATTCTATAGTGTTAGTTTAACAAATAAAATTGGCAGAATTTTAAAATATTGTGCACAGAATTTTTAATTTTTTGGCACAGAATTCCCCCCAGGAGTAATAAACAGTGTGCAAATATTTCAGATTCCAATTGGAGTTGGCTGAAAAAGGCAAAAAAAGTTCATAAAAAAATTCCAAAATGTTGGTTGAATTTTCTAACATTTTGACCACTGTGTAAACTGGTCAAAAACCAGAGGTGTATCAAAATCATAAAAACCAAAAAATTATAGGGAGTCAAAATCATAAAAATTCTCAACCTGCTGTAATTCCAGCATACACCTTCAATGTAGCTCTAGTATGGTCATCAACATGGCTTCACATGGCAAATGTCAATTTTCCAATTCTTAAATCAGATTTAAAATAGTACAGACCAACCCTGCTAATACTGGAGGCTTTCACCCCACCATAGGCGTGAGTATACATTTGCTCAGCACATCATGCTTTAAACAAGCTCTGAACACATCCTGCACTTGAATTTCTGTTCAAGATGACACAGACTTCTCCGGTGAAGCAGCAATGAGCGTTTTGGATTTGGCATATGACCTCTTCAGTGGTGTTTAAATAGGCACAAAAGACACTGTGTAATTGTCTAGGCTGACTGGCTATGCCTCCCACTTTAGCAGTGACACTCACCACTTTGCTTAATGGAACATGTGCTTTTCTTCCTATTCCTAGCAAGCTCATGCTTTTAGAGAAAAGACACTGTCTCCCAGTCCATGGCAGGACCTTGGCAGCTCTGCAAGATCCCTAATCACAGTTTGTCTTCTGGTGCAATCAATACCCAAAAGTACACAGCGCAGACAGAATCAAATCAGAAAGTAAATAACTTCTTAATGAAAGCAAACTGTCTAAAAACTGCAGCTTTTCAAAGCGAGGAGGAACTATCTCAACGCTCCCCATCTGTTAGAGACTATAAATCAATAGATACTCAATTCACTCTGGAAAAAAAGGGGAGAGAGACATGTCCAACATGCAAGCTCCTTCATTTCTATTATTTTATCAGTTATTCTGTTTGCATATTTCAGATTGGGCATTGGCTTTGGAGTTCGGTCAGTTTTGCACATTTAACCACAAAAAGACCTGACAAAGCAGGATCCTACTGAGCTAATTAAATCAGGTTTCCAATGTCTAGAATAGATTCAGCCTCAAAATGAGCAAAATTTCAGACAGACATAGACTTTTGGACCAAATGTTGTTTTTTTTTCTTCCCATCTGCTAAAAACAAAACCTACGGAATGACATGCCAGTCTATCATAGGATCCTTTCCAGCGGAATATTAATCAGTGCATCTGGTTCATTTTCCCAGCTGGCTTTAAAGTAGCATAGCACTTTGCATTGGTTTATGTGCTGCTGGGCAAATCCATTTTTTTTTTCATTTTATTGCAAAAAAAATCTTTATTATTAAGCAAGCAAACAGCATGTTTCTTTGAAGAAATTTAAAAGAACATGATCGCATCTCTGAAGGGCTTAGAGTCCAAATTAGACATATAACATTAAGCTAACCATGGAGAAAGGAGGGACAAGGCTTCATGCAAGGAGATAAATCATATAGCAAGCCAATCAAATAAGTCCCGATATTTTTAAGTTGAGACTGAGAGCTAGGGCAAAAAAAAAAAAAAAAGGCCTGGGGAGCACAGGAATGGAAGTTGATTGTGGCAAGGGAGGTGAGAGAAGGAGGAATCGAGGAGGGATTTGGAAGAGGGCAGACACTGAGTGCACAGGGAGAGGGATGTCATTTCAGCCTACACAGCAGCATGAGAAAAGATATGAAGCTGATAGTGGCAGAGGTAGAGCAGAGCAAGGGCAGGAGAAAACCAGGAGATGAGATGAGGAAGACAACTGAGGATGGGGAATTTGAACTTTAGGAAGGAAGAGACAAGGAGCCAGCAAAGATTCTCAGGAAGGTGATTAAAGCATCAGCCAAATTAAAAAAAAAAAGGGGGGGGGGCATTTTATCTGTTGGCTAGACTGGAGTAAGGGGAGCTCAAGGGTACAGCATGGCCTGGACTGAGGCATTGGCACTAGGGAAAGAAAAGATGGGGAAGACTTTAGAAATACAGCTGGCTGAAATTCAGGATTTCCAGTTCACAAAAAAGTTTGATATTTTGAAATTTGATGTCATTCCAACTCAAAACAAAACCAGATTTTTAAAAATTTCTTGTGAACCAAAAGTTTTGTTTTGGCAACACTGACGCATGGTGTTTCTGAAATGAAATCTCCTTCCTGGATGTTAGCTGCTGATTGAAATTAACTTTCTTGTCAGGTTCATCCAACTGACAAACTTGTCAATTTCAGGCAGCAGCTGGCAGGGCTCCCAGTCTGTAGATCTGGGGAAGCCTGGCCATGTGGACTGCCCCAGGTCTGGGGACCTCAGGGTTTCCATACTCCGGGGGTTGGGGCTTGGGCAGGCAGGTGCTCTGAGAGTCAGGCAGCCCAAGGAGGCAGCTGTCTCCTTGGATCAGGAAGCTCTGGGATCCCTGGCTCCAGGACAGTCTGCATAACAGGCCTGCCATCAGGGCCGGCACAACCCATTAGGCGACCTAGGCAGTCACTTAGGGCGCTACAATTTGGGGCGGGGCGGCGACCGCAACAGTATTTTGGCAGCAGGACCTTCCGCCACCTCTGTGGGGGGCAGCATTTCAGGGTGGGACCGTCCGCTGCCTAGGGCAGCAGAAAAGCTGGCGGTGCGCTCCTGCCTGCCATGGAGCTGCCCATCCTAGAGTTTCCAGGCTCCATATCAGGAAGCCCGGAAGCCCTGAGGTCCCTGGCTCAAGATGGAGTTCTCCAGTCTTCGGGTACCTGCGTGTGGAGCTGGGGCCCTGAGAAATGTTACAGAGGGAGAACCAAAGAGCTTGGCAGGAGTCTGAGTGCAAGGACGGCTGGAAATGGATATACTCAAGGCTGCAAACTTCAGTGATTCTGGGACTAGAAGAGCTGTCAGTAGTGATGGAGAAAGCAGGAGAGGAGAGGAAACTGAGAAAGTTCTATTATCCCATGTTTAGCTTAATCCACGAAGAGGCATTGGAGAGGAAACATGAACCTGGGCAGAGGGGTTCAGCTCAGGGCTGGAGAGGTAGATATGAGCATTATTAGCAGGCTTTAGATCTGTGAAATGGAGCTTCAGTGAGGATGATGCAACCATAATGCCAATATTTCCTCAAGTTGGATAACATTCAGTTTGTATAGGAAGGCTGCCAAATCAAAAGGCTGTTCTTAGGGGATCCGTGGCACCTGTTTGAAGATTTTGGCCTAATTGCCCATTCTTTAGCAGTGGCGCAGCCAGGGTCTAAGTGTAGGCGGAGCAAACAGAAAAAAGGCGCTCCCCTTTGGCTCCTCCTCTGGCCGCGCCCCCCCTCTTGGCTCCTCCCATTTCCCCCCCCCCCAGATTACCCCCTGTCCCCCCACGGTCCCGGGAGAGTCTCTCCTGCCCAGCCCGCTCTGCAGGTGTCCCCCGCCAGGCTGCGCCGCCCGGCCCCACCCGCGGGGGTCCTTCCCCCCCCGCCAGGCTGCGCCGCGCCAGGGCCCCCCATCCAGACAGCATGGACTGCGCCCCTGCCCTGTGGGCCCAGCCCCGGGGAGCCCCTCGCTCGGAGGGGACCCCCCAGTGCAAGACACCGGACCCCCACCGCTCACGTTCTGTCCTGCGCTGCTGCCTGTCCCCAGCCGATCCTGGCCCCAGCTCCAGGCGGGGAGCGCTTGGCCTCCGAGCCCTGCTCCTGCGGCGATGTTGGGGCCGCGAGGGGCGCGATGGCCGAGGAGCCGGCCCCCTCTCTCCTCTGGCTGCGCCAGCCACCCTCCCTCCCCCGGCTCCTCCGGCGCACGCCGCTTTTGGGAAAAGGGGTGAGGGGAAGCGGCTGCTTCCCCTGCACCCCGCTAGCTACGCTACTGTTCTTTGGGGTGACCAGATGACCAGATTTTATAGGGACAGTCCTGATAATTTGGGGCTTTTTCTTATATTGGCACCTATTACCCCCCACCCCAATTTTTCACACTTTCTATCTGGTCACTCTACCATTCTTCAACTTTGCCATCTCCTCCAGGTAAATATCTAACCTTCTTTTAATTAACTGTGTCAATGGTTCTATCAAAAGAAAAACCATCATTCAAGATAAGGCTCAACCTTACTGGATTGCCTGTCTCACATGATCTCTCAATCTGTGCTTTAAACACAATGACAGTGTCATTCTGCATGACCTGCCATCAGCAGGAAATGCATAGAGTGACAGCAAACTCACAACCTTCACTAACTTTTACCTGTAGTCGGGCATGTTACATGATTTCTTATTAACTATCATGTTTCCTCGGTCAGTGACACTCAGTCATGGCACATTAGGAACTTTCAGTGCATGGTAGTAGGGTCCACAAAGCCAGTTAGTGTGCAGTAGGCTAGTGCATTGTACATTTACACCCCTGGCTTGCCATGAACTAAGTCTCCATCTAGACAAACCCTAAATCATTGAAAACCAGTGGGACTTAGACTCCTAATTCATTTAGGAGTTTTTAAAAATGTTACCCACTATCTAATTCTCAGAACATGCCTGGGAGGGAGGGAAGCCTTATCCGAATTATGGAGATGTAAAAACTGAGGCAGACTAAGTATTTGCTCAAGGTTATAATCAGGAACCCAGCTTCTATCTGGATTTAGATTAGGCTGTTCAAAATCTGACGTGCTGCCTCGCTCTCCTGAAACAACATTTTGAAGAGTGGACCCTTTGTTAAGCCTCCAAAATGTTAAATGTGATGAGCCAGACACAGAGGTGTAAATCAGCAGAACACCACTGAAATCAATGGATCTACACCAGCTGAGGATCTGGTTCAGTGGGGTTAAGGGTAATCTAGGTCCCCCGATCAGTGCCAGGTTTACAATGGAGCCGGGCCCATGCTCAGAAGGGGCCTCACCCTGCTCTGTTTGCACTGTGCCCTGAGACCCTGCCAGGCCCCCCACCCCACCCACCACTTGGTCCTCTTGGCCTGCCCACCAGCTGGCCGAGGGCTCCTCTCCACCCCCTAGCCCCAACCACTGGCTTCTTGCCTGCAAGTTAAAGTAGTATGGATTGGATGAATGGACTATAAGGTGGATAGAAAGCTCGCTAGTTCGTCGGGCTCAATGGGTAGTGATCAATGGCTCCATGTCTAGTTGGCAGCTGGTATCAAGCGGAGTGCCCCAGGGGTTGGTCCTGGGCAGTGTTCCCGCTAATTTTTCCCACCCATGTGTGGAATTAATTTTGTTTACGTGCACCAATATGGAGGGGATATGTGAGGGTTGGGGTGGAGGGATGTGAGGGCTCCAGCTGGGGGTGTGGGCTCTGGGGTGGGGCTGAGGATGAGGGGATTGGGGTGCAGGAGGGGGCTCCAGGGTTACAGTGGGGGGAGAGGACTCCCCCCAGCTCTCTCTCCTCGCATCAACACCTGGGCTGTGAGGGAGAGGCGCCTCTCCCCGCTGCGACAGCTCTGGGGTTGGGGCTGCAGGATAGGTGCCGCTTCCCTGGCCCCAGCAGGTCCGGGCTGGGGCTGGGTTCAGGCCAGGGGAGGGGCACTCCACCTGCACCCGGGTCCGGGCTATGCCGTCCGGGCCGGGACTGCGGCTGGGCCGCACCGCCCTGGCCGCAGCTAGGGCCAGGCCACACTGCTTTGGCCACGCCTGGGTCCAGGCTAGGCCAGCCTGCTCTGGCCGCACCTGTGTCCAGGCTGGGCCGGGCCACTCTGGCCGTGTTTGGGTCTGGGCCGGGCCGGGCCACTCCTGGATCTGCGCCACCCCGAGCCACTCCTGGGTCCAGGCTGCAGCTGAGGCTGATCTGGGCCGCCCCGGCCATGGCAGGTTGGGGCCAGAGGAGGGGTGCCCTGGCCGTGGCAGGGTGGCAACCTGGCTAGGGGCGCCCCTTCCCCGGATGGTCCCTGGCCACAGCAGGTCCTCAGGCACGTTCCCTGGGTACCTGCGTGGGGCTAAATAGGCTGCTGAGTGGCCACACAGCTTACAGGGACCTTAGGTCCTGGGATCAGTTTTGTTCAACATCTTCATTAATGATCTGGATGACTGTATGGACTGTACCCTCAGCAAGTTTGTGGATGACACTAAGCTGGGGGGAGAGGTAGATACGCTGGAGGATAGGATCCAGAGTGACCTAGACAAATTGGATGATTGGGCCAAAATAAATGTGATGAGGTTCAACAAGGACAAGTGCAGAGTCCTGCACTTAGGAAGGAAGAATCCCATGCACCGCTACAGATTGGGGACCGACTGGCTAAGCGGCAGTTCTGCAGAAAAGGACCTGGGGATTACAGTAGATGAGAAGCTGGATATGAGTCAACAGTGTGCCCTTGTTGTCAAGAAAACTAATGGCATATTAGGCTGCATTAGTAGAAGCATTGCCAGCAGATCGAGGGAAGTGATTATCCCCCTCTATTCGACACTGGTGAGGCCACATCTGGAGTATTGTGTCCAGTTTTGGGCCCCCCACTACAGAAAGGATGTGAACAAATTGGAGAGAGTCCAGTGGAGGACAATGAAAATGATTAGGGAGCTGGGGCACATGACTTATGAGGCAAGGCTGAGGGACCTGGGCTTATTTAGTCTGCAGAAAAGAAGAGTGTGGGGGGGGGGGATTTGATAGCAACCTTTAACTATCTGAAAGGGGGTTCCAAAGAGGATGGAGCTCCGCTGTTCTCAGTGGTGGCAGATGACAGAACAAGGAGCAGTGGTCTCAAGTTGCAGTGGGGGAGGTTTAGGTTGGATATTAGGAAAAACTATTTCACAAGGAGGGCAGTGAAACACTGGAATGGGTTACCTAAGGAGGTTGTAGAATCTCCATCCATAGACGTTTTTAAGGACCGGCTTGACAAAGCCCTGGGTGGGATGATTTAGTTGGGGTTGGTCCTGCTTTGAGCACGGGGTTGGACTAGATGACATCCTGATCTTCCAACTCTAATCTTCTATGATTCTCTCTGCCCCCTGGCCAGAGCTCAGTGCACCTCCAGCTCTGGGCAGTCTCTGCTTCCCACCATCTGTGTGGCCCCACCTGTCTCCCTGGAGCTGAGCCACCTGGGACTGGTGCAGAAGCCTGGCCAGTCTCAGCCAGTTGATGGGGGGCAGTGTGGGGGGCTTGGCTGGGCCCCTCCAGGCAAATGGGTCCTGAGGGAGGCTGGCTGGGGCAGGCCCTGGCTCGGCCGATCGTGCCACTCCCGGAGGTGGGGGAGGGGGGCAGATTGATTTTTCCACCCTGGGACCAGCTCTGGCTACACTGGCAGCTCAGCCCGGCAAACACAGTTGCCTCCCAGCAGGGCCAGTGAATGCGGCCCGGAGGCAGGGCGTGCGGGAGTGGGTCTCTGGGGGACCTGGGGAGGTGCTGGGCTGTGAGGGCACAGGGAAGTTCTGTGTGTTGGGGCACTAGGGAGTGGGGGTTCTGTGTGGGATGCTAGGCAGTTGTGGTGGGGCTGTGGGCGGGGGGCACTGGACAGGGGTGGTGTGCAGGGCGCTGTGCATTTGTGGCAAGGTCTGGGGGGGTGGGTCCGACGGGGCTCTGGCCACACGGAATCAGGGGGGAAGGGGGGTGTTCCAGTGTTGGGCGGGGGCGATGTGTGGCGTGGCATTGCCCGCCCCACGAGGGGAAGGAGCATGCTGGCAGCACAGGGCCGGGCGGGCCATTGTGCATCTGGCAACTGCCCATTTGTAAATAGTGCCCTCGCACTGGGCTGGGCAGAGTGGGTCCACCCCTGCCATGCCATACCCCTGGCCAGCCCCTAGCTCCAGGGGCTGTCCCCCCAACTCCATTGCCCCCAGGGGAGCCCACAAATGTGATTGGCACCGGGCCCACAAAAGGTTAATCCAGCCCTGCCCCGGATGACCTCTTTCCTCAGATTTAAGATGATGAAAAGCTCATACCTGCCTTCATTATTAATATGAATCCACTGCCCAGGCTCTTGTATGCATTGAGCAGAATCCACACTGACGTGCTCCCATCCAAAATGCTTATTTGGCACTTTCCTGTGGGGTTCAAGCAAAAAAATCATTAGCTGAAGCAGAAACTTTGGCAACTAATATAGAACTTGAGGGAGGAGAATGGTTACCGAGGGGAGCTATTTTCCCATTAAGCCACATTTTTCCCCAGTGTCGTATACATAGTAGTAATTAATACATTTTAATTGTACAACGATTGGCATAATAGATGGAATTAATTAGGGATCTAGTTCGTATCAGGGAACACAAACTACAAGACATGTATTGACATTGAATACACAGCAGCCCAAACTTCCAAAAGTGAGTTGTTATTGTATGGGGCTACATTTTTGGGTGTCCAATTTGAAATGTCAGAAAAGGGCCTGATTTTAAGAAAGTGCTAAGCACTTTATCATATTCTGCTATGAATTATATATTGTAGCATATATTAGACAACAAAACATATAAACTCTACAGTATGGCCCAAATGTGGACATGCAGCAAATCAGTATATACACATGCGCAATACTCTGTTGTACCAAGAAAACATTCATATACTAAAATGTTCACATTATATAGAGAACCATCCATGTTATATTATTAAGGTAACACTGATACAAGTCTTTGTGTGTGCTAAAGGAGCTAAAGTAGTTAAGACTATGTATCACTGGAAGTGAAGTGTGATGCGGTATAGAAAGAATAACCATGTGTATAGTAATGTATTATCACTAATGTATCACCACTGTTGCACAATTGCACTAAAGCGGATACAAAATAGGTCATGTAAGATATCAATGGAAAAGTTATGATTTGCTAAGTATGATAATCCTGTTTACATCATTTTGTATCTGAAGTTACACATATTTCCAACGTATTTGTATCTCAAACATGTGCTGTGTTCCTGGATGATATTCACAAATTTGCATCAACACTACCAGCCTGCTTGATGTCCCATTAAGGACCATCAACTATTCCAGGGACCCTCCTGAAAGCTCCTCAAGGAGCACCTACTCAGTGAATGCCTCATGACTCAGCAAAGCAAGTAAGGACATGTGATCTAAGACACCATCTTTCACCAATAACCTTCCATGATCATGTGACCCTGGACTCCATATTGGCCAGTAACTTTCCATGCACACAGGCTGCACTATAAATTGCAAGCTGTGACATCACTGCTTTGTCTTCATTCCTGCTCCCCATCTTTGGACATGATTTTTAGCAAAGAAGAGCTTTGAGCAATGGACTGATGGCCCCAATCTAATGGGTGAACCAGAGAGACTTATTACAAGACAGCAGATTTAACAGCACTTGTAAGGTATATGATTCCTTTAACCAATTAATAACTCTCCTCCGTTCTTTTTATATTAATAAACCTTTAGGTTTTAGTTACTAAAGGACTGGCCACAAGCGTGGTATTTGGTAAGATTTAAAGTAAAGTACATATATATGTATTGATCTGAGGGAGTGGCTGATCCTTTGGTATTAGAAGAACCTTATGTATGATGAATCTGGTTTTCAGTAACCTCTCATCATAAATACCATGTCTGGATGATGATAGGGGCTGGATTGCCTAAGGAGACTGTTTTTAGCTCCTTGTTAACCAATGTGGTAATAGAAGAGCTCACTTTTGTTAACTGGTTTGGGGAACCCTAATGTTAGAATAACCACCAGTTTAGGAGTGTGTCTGCCCTGTTTCTTGCAGTCTGCCCTGAATTCGGCACACTCAGCTGTGACCCACACCAGGCACAGTCCACACTAGGCACAGCCCTCCACGCTGAAGGGGAGCAAGTCTCCAGCCTGGCTGTGTTGTCCCACCACTTGTCCAAAACCTTCCCTGTGTATGTGCCTAGGATCCTTTGAATTTGCTATCCAGTTTATTAGTGCTAAACTAGAGCTGTATCCAGACCAAAACCTCAGATCTTGGGAAGATTCACAACCAGATCTGCACAGGTTGGGGGTCTCGCTAGCGGTAACAATTAGTATGAGATGCAAGTTGTCTTCCTCTGCCTGTCCACTTCTGACCTTTATTCTGCTGACTTGAGAGTTGTGCAGATTTGTTCAGTACAGTAGAGCTGTGCGTGTCTGTGATTTCACTTTGCATGGGAGCATGTCAAAGTTTCCTCCCATTTCACACCACCGCCTCGGAGTTTTATTTTACTGTTTGGGGTCAAACAAACTTGGACTCTCCCTCGGACACTCAGTTGAAGCCAACCATGTTTCACCCAGAGTCTAAATCATGCAGAGTGGTGCACTTCAAAGATGATGATAACGCTCAATCCAAATTAATTTTAAAGGTGAAAATCAGCAAATTTTCAAGGCAAGACACCTGGCCTGAATTTTGAGTGTGAAATAAACCAGAAATAGGGTGAGTTTCACCTCATTTGGGGTTTCATACAGAAAATCACAACTCCATTTTACATGCACTGAACAAATATCATGGAACACTTTCATGTATCAGAGTAATCACTTAAACCCATCTATGTTTATTAACAATACATGCAGGTTAAAAGGCAAGGGACACCTAGAAAGGCCATTTCAACTGAGCATAAATAGCCAGTTCCCTATTCCAAGCACACTATATGAAAAAGTCAGGCCCACTCTGAGCAGATCCTCTCTCTGTCACTGAAAACAAGCAAGAACCTTCTTAAAGAACTTTTTCACCATTGAGAGCATTGACCAAAACAGGAGCTAAAATTAACAATGGCCAGAAGTCTCGGTCTCAGGTTCACCTCCCTTCCCGTATCTATCACCGGGGGGTCTGTGTTCTCAAATATGACTCAAATAGGATAAAGGTGCAACAAATGTATTAATGGGTGGTAAGGACTCCCCAGATAACAAGGTGAAACATATAATAAGACAAGGCAGGCTGTATCAATGGGGATTTATACACAAAGATCAAAATGACAGTGACAATACCATTTCTGGCAGCTTGATTCAATGGTGCAGTCTCTTCCTCAGGATGGCGCAACACGACAGGACAGCTGGATTCCTCAGATGGAAATAGAACTTCGAGACAGGATCAGATGAGTGTCTTCTCAGGTAAGATGAGTGTGTTCAAGAGATTGAATCCCACCCACCCCCCCACCTGCGTCGTGGTGCGTGGAGCAAGCGGGCACTATAGAAGAGTAATTGGGTGTGTGTACGTAAGTACATCCCTTGCTTAGATGACTCTTGTGGGGTGAATTGCCTACCCTATTAACCCTCAGCTACTTGTTCCGCTACAAACAGACAGTACCTAGACTCTGCCACTCAGGCGGGCAGCCCAGATTTAATCTGCGCACCGCCTTATATAGACATGGGGTCGCTAGGCAGATTAGCTGATTGACAGTAACTATCTTTTCCTGCCTAAACATAAAAAGGCAACCAAATCAAAGAAAGGGGGGGACAGGAAGGGCTTACAAAATGGATGTCTAGTTGTCCTTTAGAAGATCCAAGATGGCCTTAGGTTTTTTACCTCTACAATGCCCTCCTTGGCAGCGATGGAATGTAACTATTTACATAGCAGACTTCCCTATCTAATGATCATGAATGCAACAATAAGGTACTGAACAAATAATAACTAAAAGGTTAGTTATATAAAGTCCATATTCTACCCTAGTTGTTTGTGCAGACCTCCCATAGACACAAGTGAGAGTTATACTGTGGATGGAGAACATAGTATGTGGTCCCAAATTTCTAGCCTGCCAACAGAACTTCATTAGAAGTGGAATTCTGCCTTCAACATAGAAAGACCCAGATGTATATTATATAAGAATTATCCTGCAACTTATGATTAAAGGTTTCATCTTTTTCTTCCCTGTTAGCCCCGTCAGTGATTTGTATGTAAATTGTTCCATTAGACACCAATAAGGAATTGTCATATGTCATACAGATTCAGTGGCTTAGCCTTTCCTGTGTTTAGAAAAAAAGACACAAGCAGTAGTCTCCACTGTGTGACTTTTCCTCCAGGTGAACAGGAATTTTTTTTTAAAGTATACTATATTAAAAAAAAATTCCTGTCTGCCTTTGCCATAGAGGTGTATTTAGCTGGCTTGTTACGGACAAAGTATATTTGAAGCATGTAACATGTATTGATCACATTTACATTATCCTATTCAAATTCAACCGTTTAAAATTCACTAGCAAACACTGTATGAAATAAAGCATTTTTCTCTACAGGTGTTACTAAGGTAGATTATGGAGACATATCGTCACGCCTTGGGCTAAGACACAAACTGCAATGCAAGCCTTTCTCTTGGTACCTGGAGAATGTCTATCCCGATTCCCAAATTCCACGCCATTATTTCTCTTTGGGGGAGGTAAGGATTATTTTTAATTATATACTTTTAATTTTCCTTTTTGTAAGGGCTATCACACCATAACATCCAGTTTTTGAGATCTCATTTGAATAGTAAAGCTGAAGTCAGTGACTCCAGCACCAAAGTGCAATATCTCATAGCTCCATGTCTTTCATCTGTAAAATGGTATATTTGACTTGAATAGTTTGGTGAAGTATTACCAAGTGGTTGACCCACAGTGTCAAAGGTTGGGATTTCTTGTCCCTATTTACAGCAGTACTGAATTAGCATGGAAGAGCTTTGTAGAAAATATTTCAGACACTAGTGCATATTTTGTTTTATTCAGTTTCATTGATGTGCGCATGGTGCTTTACAAACAGTTAAAAATAACAAGTAGCTTAGGGTTTGTCTACATAGCACACTAGTGTGCACCAGCTGAGATGTAAATTCTGGTGCGCCCCAGTGTGTCATATTCTGTCTCTGTGGATCCTAAAACTTTTAGTGCGTGCCATCAGGATCCACACAGACAGTGCATAACACATTGTTGCCCATTACCAATGCCCATTGGTGTGCGCTCGTGTACAGAGTAGACAAGCCTGTAGTTGCATTAGACATAAAACATTAAGGGATTACAAATAACAAAGCATGAAGAAAGGAGTTCTTCGAGTGCTTTCTCATGTCCATTCCATGTTAGGTGTGTGCGCACTGCGTACACTCTTGCTGGAGATTTTTGCCTCAGTGGTATCTGTTGGGCCGGCTCAAACGTCCTCTGGAGACATGCAGTTATGCGTCGGCATAAGGGACGCCACCGGCCCCACACCCTCTCAGTTCCTTCTTTCTGTCTGTGACGGTTTCTGGAACGACCATTCTTGCTATGTCAGGGCTTTTTTCCCCAGTGGTTTTGGACTCTTCTTCGTTTGTTATCATAGTTTACTGTATACATATAATTAGTGTTAGTGTATATAGTGGTGTAAGTAGTTCCTATCGTCGAGAGACTTCTTCGCCCCAAGGGCTTCGGGCTTCCAGCCTTGTGTAATCAGAAGCCACCATACTTACTAGGGCATATTGGAGTATCTGAACCTATGCTCAATCTTATTATCTCTGGCCTTGGTCCAGGCAAAACAACCATATATACAAAATGAGCAGAATTAACTGCACAACCAATATTACAGAAAACGGGTGTGCCAACAAATGCCATCCCTTGGACATACCAGTTGGGTCAGAGAAAAAGGAGCTCCACCAGTGGGATACCCCTGCTGTTTTGAGCACCCTGTTTAAAACTGCAACAATTTGATTGGTGCAGTGATAAACAGCTAACATAGTGACTCTACCTTGTTCCAACATGTTACTGATTTGATGAGCCAGATCAGGGTGGTTATCAAAGGTCTTTCAACAGAGAAGCATTAATACCTAAGCTTACAGGTTATAAATGCTCATACAGGTGGTATGCTATCGTTACGGTGTGAAGTTAACTTTTCTAACTTAAATATGATGTCACAGCCCTGAATTGTTAACACAAAACAAACACAAATTGGGATGTACAGGATTTGACACATTATAATAAGTGTTAACCACAAAAAACTTACATGTACTTCTTATACACACACAGTGGTCACTGATAAGTGCTACTTGTGAATGAGCCCTTGGTTGTGGATGTAACTCATAGTGACACCTGCCTTCCTCAGGACTTAAACAGACGTGTGCACCTGGCATTACTTCAGCAGGGCAGTTGTACCCTATATATTGTCTCCATAGACAAGAACTTACATCTATGGCATGGTACTCCATATTTTTAGGGGTCACCCATTTAGGAACATCAGTAAGTAACATAACTGAATCCTGAGCTATTATTCCTAAAGTAAGTAAAGGGTACACCCACAGAATGGTGGCGTTAGTTATAGTTAGAACTCTGGCAGTTATTTGCTGAGTACTGGGAAGGAAGTAAAAATCAATAAGTTCCCACCGAGCTGAATATTGCTTTTCAAAAGGAGAAACATCCTTAATCATTTTATTTTTAATTTCTACCGGGAGAATTCCTTGTCATCTGGATCTTAGTATGTTACTTGCGATTGACTGAAACCATAACTGGGCTTGGACACATGAAAGCGACCAAGCATTAAAGTTTTCTAATATATCAAATGCCTCCGCCACCTTATGCCAGTCCTCCAGTTGTGTGGCATACCACATCTTAATGATATCAATGATATTGTAGGATAGATCTCCCACCTTGTCAAGGGCGGATGTTCATGTTAAGATTGAGAGATGCTACCTCATGACCCAGAGTCCCAATTTTTGTTGATAAAGACCATATGCCGAGGCACTCACAACCCCTAAACCTGCACCCACACTTCCCAGAATTTTAGCAGTGAGGTCTTTTTACTCTACTGTACTCAGGCTCAACACTTAGGAGCCAAGTATCAGGGGGTACCGTCCCCACGAACATGATACAGTTCTGCGGTGATCTGGAAGCCTACTTTCGTCGTCTCCGACTCAAGGAATATTTTCAACGCACCACTGAACAGTGCACTGACCCACAGGAACCCTCCTACCAACACTACAAGAAGAAGAACTCTGTGTGGACTCCTCCTGATGGTCGAAATGACAGACTGGACCTGTACATAGAGTGTTTCCGCAGACGTGCACAGGCTGAAATTGTGGACAAACAACATCACTTGTCCCATAACCTCAGCCGTACAGAACGCAATGCCATCCACAGCCTCAGAAACAACTCTGACATTATCATCAAAGGAGCTGACAAAGGAGGTGCTGTAGTCATAATGAACAGGTCAGATTATGAACAGGAGGCTGCCAGGCAACTCTCCAAGACCACATTCTACAGGCCACTATCCTCTGATCCCACTGAGGAATACCAAAAGAAACTACACCATCTGCTCAAGAAACTCCCAGCTACAGTACGGGAACAAATCTACATGGACACACCTGCAGAACCCCGACCAGGGGTATTCTATCTGCTACCCAAGATCCATAAACCCGGAAACCCTGGACGCCCCATCATCTCAGGCATTGGCACTCTGACAGCAGGATTATCTGGCTATTTGGACTCTCTCCTCAGACCCTATGCTACCAGCACTCCCAGCTATCTTCGAGACACCACCGACTTCCTGAGGAAACTACAATGCATTGATGTTCTTCCTGAAAACACCATCCTGGCCACCATGGATGTAGAAGCACTTTACACCAATATTCCACATGAGGATGGACTACAAGCTGTCAGGAACAGTATCCCTGATGAGGCCACAGCAAGCCTGGTGGCTGAGCTTTGTGACTTTGTCCTCACCCACAACCACTTCAGATTTGGGGACAACTTATACCTTCAAGTCAGTGGCACTGCTATGGGTACTCGCATGGCCCCACAGTATGCCAACATTTTTATGGCTGACTTAGAACAACGCTTCCTCAGCTCTCGTCCCCTAATGCCCCTCCTCTACTTGCGCTATATTGATGACATCTTCATCATATGGACCCACGGAAAGGAGGCCCTTGAAGAATTCCACCTGGACTTCAACAATTTCCACCCCACCATCAACCTCAGCCTGGACCAGTCCACACAAGAGATCCACTTCCTGGACACTACAATACAAATAATTGATGGTCACATAAACACCACCCTATACCGGAAACCTACTGACCGCTATACGTACCTACATGCCTCCAGCTTCCATCCAAGACACATCACACGATCCATTGTCTACAGCCAAGCCCTAAGATACAACCGAATTTGCTCCAACCCCTCAGACAGAGACAAACACCTACAAGATCTTTATCAAGCATTCGTAAAACTACAATACCCACCTGGGGAAGTGAGGAAACAGATTGACAGAGCAAGACAGGTACCCAGAAATCACCTACTGCAGGGCAGGCCCAACAAGGACAATAACAGAACACCACTGGCCATCACATACAGCCCCCAGCTAAAACCTTTCCAGCGCATTATCCACGATCTACAACCTATCCTAGAAAATGATCCCTCACTCTCACAGACCTTGGGAGGCAGGCCAGTCCTCGCTTACAGACAACCCCCCAACCTGAAGCAAATACTCACCAGCAACTACACACCACACCACAGAAACATCAACCCAGGAACCTATCCCTGTAGCAAACCTCGTTGCCTACTCTGTCCCCATATCTACTCTGGAAACAGCATCACAGGACCCAACCACATAAGCCACACCATCAGGGGCTCATTCACCTGCACATCCACTAATGCCATATATGCCATCATGTGCCAGCAATGCCCCTCTGCCATGTACATTGGCCAAACCGGACAGTCCCTCCGAAAAAGAATAAATGGACACAAATCGGACATCAGGAATGGTAACATACATAAGCCAGTAAGTGAACACTTCAATCTCCCTGGTCATTCTATTACAGATTTAAAAGTCACTATCATTGAACAAAAAAACTTCAGAAACAGACTTCAAAGAGAAACAGCAGAACTAAAATTCATTTGCAAATTCAACACAATTAATCTGGGCTTGAATAGGGACTGGGAGTGGCTGGCTCACTACAGAAGCAGCTTTTCCTCTCCTGGAATTGACACCTCCTCATCTATTATTGGGAGTGGACTACATCCACCCTGATTGAATTGGCTCTGTCAACACTGGTTCTCCACTTGTGAAGTAACTCCCTGCTCTCCATGTGTCAGTATATAATGCCTGCATCTGTAACTTTCACTCTATGCATCCGAAGAAGTGAGGTTTTTACTCACGAAAGCTTATGCCCAAATAAATCTGTTAGTCTTTAAGGTGCCACCAGACTCCTTGTTGTTTTTACTTAGGAGCCAAGACTTCCAGCCCGAAATAGAAGGTGCCATGAATAGGGTGCAGTTAGACATAATCCTGGAGATTAGGGCTTGCACATCCACAACCACTTTTTTAATGGAGTATACAGGGTTGGATATGACCATTCTTTTGAGATTCTGGTTGATAACTAAAGATCCAGCATGATTGACATGTGGGAATGGTATTATAGTTACTTCAATAGTCTGAAGTAACCCAAAAGGATCCCCCCAGGGACCAAATTCCAGAATCTTTAAATGTTATATTCGTATTAAGGACACCAGTACATTCAACCATAAATACTATTCCTGGCTCTTCACTTAGACAAAAACTGTTTTTAACATTGGGAGATCTGTAAACCTGAAAAGGATTGCTGGCACATTCAACAGTAATCCCATAAGATTGCATAACCCAATGTACATTGAAGACTGATGGAACTGAGCACGAGTAGAGAATTTGAATGAGGAAAGCCCCTCTCTCTCATGAAAGGTTCAATATTGGAGGACAAGCACATGCACCATTGGTAATAGCTGGAGGTAACTGGCCCCCCAAAGCACTGTTGTTCTGGTAACATGATATTCCATGTACAGCTTTCTTTAGGTAACAGAAGTTGTCCCAATGGACCAGTTTCACTACTCTCTCTGTTACGAGAAGTAGGCTTGGTACCCATGACTTTGCCCGCAATATTTTCGGTTTCCATGATGCAGATCAGGTCACATTGACACTCATCCTGAACAGTATAGACTATTACAGGAACTGTATTGTTCACTTGCTTTATACTGTGGGTAGCTTCCAAGGATGTTAAAAACGTTGGAGTAGCCCACCCGGTTGTTGCATTACATGACAGTTCAATGTTACAAAAATAATGGTCATTAGATTTTACATAAAGTGTAGTATTTACATAGACTACAAAGGCAACCATCCAGGGCATTCGATGGATGAGATTTTCCTGCAGGTAAACAGAAACAACATTGGTTAAGTATTCGAGACACTTGACTCAGCTCCCTCCCCATGGCTTTAGTTGGCTACCGTGAAACCATTTTACATCTTTTCTTTTTGACAGGGATTTCTATTTGATATACATTGGAGCTGGCCTTGTTAACAATTGTAGCTGGGCCTACCCACCTAGGACTCAAAGCATGACCTTTGTCAGAGTAGTATTTGTAGAAGACCTTATCACCTACGTCCCACTCAACAACCTTTACATGCTCGAGTTTTCTATCCATCACTTTAACATTAGATTTCTGTTGGGCAGCTAGTTGTTGTTGTTGTTGTTGTATGTTACTCATATTGTGTAGTATTTGAGTCATTTAGGTGTCTATCTTAAGCCTAGGTTGGTAGTTATTTGGTGGCTGTCCCACTGCCCACCAATGTTCTGGGGTTCTCATGGGTCATCCCATCATGGCTTCAAATGGGGTAAAGCCATGAGACGCTATCGTTGACAGGATAGCCATGAGCACGAGGGGAAGCCTTACATCCCAGTCTTTTCCCTGAAGGAAGACGATCTTCCTCAATGGGGATTTGAGAGTTCTGTTAGTTCTTTCAACTGAACCAGAGCTTTGAGGATGGCCTGCAATATGTAGGCGTTGTTTTACTCCTAAAGCTTGAAATAGCACTTGAGTGATTTTACCGACAAAGTGTGGACCTTGATCCGAGTCCATTTTGAGAGGCAGTCCAAACCTAGAGAAAGTCTCTTCCAGGAGAACCTTAGCAATTGTTTTTGCCATGCAATTTTTAGTTGGGTAAGCTTCCACCCATTTAGTAAAAACATCAATAATTACTAAACAATATTTGTGACCTCTGCCAGTGCAGGGGAGGGGGCCAATGTAGTCAATTTGGATTCTACACCAAGGACCTTCTGTGAGATGATGCTGTAAGGGTCCTTTGGCAATTCTTGGTATTGCGTTGTTTTCTGTGCACTTCAAACAGGATTGAATGTGCAAGTTAACATCCTTCCATATTTCTGGCCACCAAGCCACAGGTGTTATGCGCGCCATAGTCTTTTCAGGACAAAAATGGCCCTGTTGTTGGGCCAAATTGACTAACTCTTTTCTTAAACAACTGGGCATAACCAGTACTGGGAGCGCATTGTTATCGTTTTTCCTGAGAGCTAGGATAAGCCCATGCTTATCTAGGTAGACAGAATAACCTTTACATTCCTTCTTTTCCAGCAGGTTTCTGATTTGCTGATCTTGCTCCTGAAGCTGTTTGATGTCAAACTGGCTATTCACATCAGGATTTGATGGCTGAACCTTGGATATAGGTGGCGACGTGTGTGTCCAAAGATGCACTTCGTTGAGAAGTGCCGCTTCCTTTGCTAGAAGGTCCACTTGATGATTCAGCTTTGCCATTTCTGTACGGTCCTTGCTGTGAGCTTTTACTTTACACAACTAAGTTTGTCCCGACCTATTGGATGCCAGATCCCAGGCATGCTGAAGGTAGCTAGCATATCGTATGAGTTTTCCGTCTGTCGAGTGCATCTGATGCTGAATCCGCACAGGCATCCAGTCACTTAGGGCTCGGATCACCCAGTCTGAATCAGAGCAGATGCAAACATTTTCTTTCTGTTTTTCTTCATATAGGATGGCTACAACTGCCACTATCTCGGCTGCCTGAGCTGAATCTGGCCTGACTGTGCCTTGTAGTATCCTTTTTGAGGTCGGCTGTAGAGCAGCATAACCGACGTGGACCTGGCCGTCCTGGTGGTAACAACTGCCATCTACAACCCACACAGTTAGCTTCATCTCCTTAACCTTTGTGAAGCTGTTTTCAACTTTGAAGGGAGACTCAATCACTGGAGTCGATGATGGCAAGGGGCATTCGTGGTCCTGACCTTCCGAGAGTAGCGCATACGGGAGAATACTGAACTGGGGTGACTTGTGAACCTTGATGTCCTGATTTACTAAACTTAAAGTCAAGTTGGCTAGTCGAGGGGATGACACTCACCCTTCGTTGATTTTTCCCGACACCACATACTTAATGGGGGGGGAGGGGTGTTGTTCTCTGGATGACGGGAGCTAGCCCCATTAAATACTCCCAGTGACTGATCGCCCTTACCAGCACCATAACCTCCTACTCACAGGGGCCGAATGTCTGTTCATTCACCTGAGTAAGGACCCGTAGGTGACTGGGCACAATCCATTGCCTTGGTCCCGTAGTAACACCGCACTGATCCCTTCTCCATCAGTAGCCAGTTGCAAGTGAAAGGGAATTTCAGGCTTCGGAAAAGCTAAAGCTGGAGCCTTTGCCAATGCTTGCTTCAAGGTGTGGAACGCCTGTTGATGAGTGTCTTCCCACCTCCTTTCTTGGCCTTTCTGAGGCAACCTATAAAGGGGTCTCGTGATGACCCTAACCCTGACAGAACAAGGAGTAATGGTCTCAAGTTGCAGTGGGGGAGGTTTAGGTTGGATATTAGGATATTAGGAAAAACTTATTCACTAGGAGGGTGGTGAAGCACTGGAATGGGTTACCTAGGGAGGTGATGGAATCTCCTTCCTTAGAGGTTTTTAAGGTCAGGCTTGACAAAGCCCTGGCTGGGATGATTTAGTTGGGAATTGGTCCTGCTTTGAGCACGGGGTTGAACTAGATGACCTCTTGAGGTCCCTTCCAACCCTGATATTCTAGGATTCTATGATGGTGGCATAGCCTTCTATAAATTTGAGAGAATCCTGTGAGGCCCAAGAATGATCGCAATGTTGAAATGTCTCTGGGTACTGGTAGTTTACAGATCAGCTCAACTCTTTGTCTGTCCGGCTGCTTCCCATTTGGAGACAAATGGATGCCCAGATATGTCACTTCGGTTTGTACCAGCTGGGATTTTGCCGGGTTGACTAGGAAGCCAGTGGAGTGGATTTTCTCCAGAACGGTTTCTAGAATCCGCAGGTTCTCTTCATGGCTCACTGTGGCAATCAGGATATCGTCCACATAGCTTAATATCTGGTCTCGGTCTGACATTTCTCTCCACATCCCGGAGACACAGTGGTGACATATGCTAGGGGCATTGTGTAGACCCTGAGGAATGTGGGTAAAAGTCAGTTGACATTCCTCAAAGGTAAAAGCAAACTTATATTGGGACTCTTGGTGCACTGGTATACTAAAGAAAGCATTGGACAAGTCAAGAACTGAAAAGTACTTGGCTCCTGCAGTAATGGCAGCCATGATATCATTAAATTTCACCACTACTGGGGCCAAATGAGGAGTCACCCGGATCAACGCGCTATAGTCTACAGTAAGACTCCATGTTTTTTTGTCGGCCTTCATTACCGGCCAAATGGGTAAGTTGCAGGGACTTTCTACTTCAAACAACACCTTCTGTTGCACCAATGCTTTGATTGTCGCCTTTAAACCCTCTGCAACTTCTGCTGGGTATTTGTATTGTTTTAAAGGCCGTGAGTCAGGTCCATCTATCTACACTTCTGCGTGTATAAGCCTGCATTGCAGCTTATTATTAGCAAATGCTCCAAGGTGTCTTTGGACTACACAATTCATATCGGGCTCCAGTTGGGGTATACTAAGTTCTTCAGGGGCCTTTAAAGCAGACACTCTATGGGAATCCGGGATGACACCTCGCCTTCCATGAGCAGCTGTCTATTTGCGAGATCTACAACTATACCTAATCTCTTTAGGAGATCAATTCCTAAAATCCCTTGTCCTTTGGGCAATCTTTGTATAGCAAAGGTGGCCTTAATGGTAATTGCTGTCAGAGTGCATAATATGGGCACCATAAATGGGACAGAGCAACTTCCACCACTAAAACCCTCCAAAGTCTTGCTTGATAATATGGGAATATGATTGACTTCCAGGTTTCCACAAGAGCTTAAAATGGAGGCCAAAGTGCCAGTGTTAACCAACATTTGCTGACTGAAGCAACCAAACCCACCTTTAAACAGAGCCGTTGTAGTAAGCCGTCCCTACTGAGCTAGGTTAGCAGGCACTTTAATGGGGGAACAAGTGGGGGTCTTGACCCCGTCACAAAAGGTTTGGACATACCAGTGGTTGTTGGTTTCCACAGTTCTTTTTATGCCCAACCAACTTTGCCAGAAGCTCGTCTGTTGCAAGCCCATCAATATCCTCCTTACACTCAAACTGAAGCAACTGCCTCCAAATCATGGTGCGGAAAGACTTGGCGTCATCTCTGGACAGTATTTCCCCTGAATGTTTCACTGAACTGGGTCTTTGTGCAGCAGGACTCCTGGGTAGCTGGGGGTTCTCTGTCTTATGCTGGGAGCTCCTTGAGTTAGCATGAGAACTTTTGGTGCACTCCTTCCCTTTATCGGTGATCACAGACACCTGTTTCTTAAGGGCAGCAGGGAAAGCTTCACTGTGAAGCTTATACGCCACTCTTATTTTCTCCTCCAGTTCTTGTAGGGAGATGTTAGCTGGATCCAGGGATCCCAGGGCTATTCTCATGGTTGATGTTAGATCTTAATATGCCGCCTCCAGAAACTCCGGGGTGTTGAATGTCTCTGCGCCCGCCAGCTTGTAAAGCAGTTTTTTGTGACTTAAATACTTTTCGGGCCATTCTCCGGCCCACTGACATTCGGAATAATAATGTCCTATTAAGTTTTGGCTGGGGTAATAAAACTTCAACACACTCTCGTACAGTTTCAGGCAAGTGGGGACATCAGCTACCTGCAAGTGCATTGATAGGGCCCCAAAGTCTTCCCCAGTCATACACTCCCTTAACAGAGCTGCTGCATCTTCCTTGATAACATTAGGGAGGGCACAGATTTTAGCTAACCAGTCCAGTGCCGTCTCTCTAGTCAAAGGGCCCAGGGCTTTACCCATTGCACAGGGTATATGTTTTCAATTCCTGCCTGGTTTCTGTTGGTCGGGACCAAAGCTGACCACAGTGGTGGTCACTGGGGCCATAGGGAGACTCCTCTCTGTCTTGCATGCTTCTTGTGGGGAAGCAGTTGGCAATGCCATTGGTTTTGCTGCCTTGAGGGGAGCTCCGATGCTGGAGAGCTGTTATTAGGATTACTGTGAGAGGATTTCCCTCTACAGACCGGGCCTTGCTGACAGTCTTAAGAGGCCTCGAGTTTTCTCAAGCTTCTTTTTCAGCCTCTTCATCTCATGCTGACACTCTAGATGATCAGTGGGTTTACTTTCCCTGGAGCTCAATTCTTTAAGAAGCTCCCTAATAGCTGCCTGAGATTCTCCCTCTTGGGTCTGATGGGAGAGAGCTTCCTTCTCCCTTTTTGCTAGTGAGGTGGTCAGATCTTGAATCTGTTGCTCCAGACGCCCCAACTGGGACACATAGGTGGTGTTCTGTGCCTCCAGCCCTTCTAATTTGTACCCCAGTTTTTCTCTCTCCTGATCCCATGCTCGCAGTTGGGATTGGAGGTCGCTGATCGCGGCAGCCTGCGTTTCTCCGCTCTTCTGGAGCTCGACACTGCCTAAATACAATCTGTAGATCAGGGCTCTTTTCTTTACTTTTCGGGAAGGCTTTGGTTTGTCATTGGCCATAGCCTCCCATCTACGGGGTAACACGCTGAATGCTTCCTGCCCCTGAATTAACCCTTCGGACCATGGGGTTTTACCCTTTCCAAAATAATGAACATCAGAACACAAAATTTTTATTCTTTTCCTCTTCCCATCCAGTTGCTCCTAAGGTCCGCATACTACTCATGTTAACCTGAGTTGTTCAAGTTACCAAGACCTTAAAACTTATTACAGCTTACTGCTGCTCAATCTGGCGGTTCCGCACTCCTCAACCCCTCCTTGGGTGCGTCGGGGTATATGAACCCCTAGGACAGCGTCCAATACTGTCCCTCTCCTGATATGGGGAGTCACATCTCCCTGGAGTCACAACGGGGAATGTCCCACCCTCCGTAAGCCTAATGCCTTTTTCTGACCCTAGTACGTTGCCGTGGTCTCGCTGGATGGTGGTCCAACTCCTCAATTCAAAATGGCCACAGCCAAGCAGGACACAACCACACTCCTTGTGGCTGGCACACAGACCGCCCGCTGCGGGAATCAACGGCCAGTGCTACTGGCATTTCTGCCCGCCCGCTGGTCTCTGCTCCAAGTATGCTGCGGAGGCAGAAACCTCACCCCACAACCAATGGGTTGTCACACTTACAGCTGTGCCTAAATAATAATAAAATAATTTAAAAAGGGAAATGATAGACCAATTTGGGAGTCCTGCCATGGTCGCTAGAACTGTTGACCGAAACAGGGGCTAAAATTAACAATGGCCAGAAGTCTCGGTCTCAGGTTCGCCTCCCTTCCCGTATCTATCACCGGGGGGGTCTGTGTTCTCAAATATGACTCAAACAGGATAAAGGTGCAACAAATGTATTAATGGGTGGTAAGGACTCCCCAGATAACAAGGTGAAACATATAATAAGACAAGGCAGGCTGTATCAATGGGGATTTATACACAAAGATCAAAATGACAGTGACAATACCATTTCTGGCAGCTTGATTCAATGGTGCAGTCTCCTCCTCAGGATGGCGCAGCACGACAGGACAGCCGGATTCCTCAGATGGAAATAGAACTTCGAGACAGGATCAGATGAGTGTCTTCTCAGGTAAGATGAGCGTGTTCAAGAGATTGAATCCCACGCCCCTTCACCTGTGTCATTGTGCGTGGAGCAAGCAGGCACTATAGAAGATTAACTGGGTGTGTGTACGTAAGTATGTCCCTTGCTTAGATGACCCTTGTGGGGTGAATGGCCTACCCTATTAACCCTCAGCTACTTATTCCGCTACAAACAGATAGTAACTAGACTCTGCCACTCAGGCGGGCAGCCCTGATTTAATCTGTGCACTGCCTTATATAGACATGGGGTCGCTATGCAGATTAGCTGATTGACAGTAACTATCTTTTCCTGCCTAAACATAAAAAGGCGTCAATCAAAGAAAGGAGGGGACAAGAAGGGCTTACAAAATGGACGTCTAGTTGTCCTTTAGAAGATCCAAGATGGCCTTAGGATTTTTACCTCTACAAGAGTGGCAGGCAAATAGAGTGGATTTTTATGCCCATCTGAAATTGAGCCTGGACATGCCCTACCCTACTGATGCTTTGCTGTTTGTAGCATGCCTTGTATTGTGAATAGAAACATGCAATTCTACTAAAAGCCACTGGATGGGAGTAAAATATCAAGCTAATTCTATACAAACCAAAAGGCAGGCTGTATTTCTGGTTAGAGCCAGTGAACAGAAGGTGCTGATGGGAAAGTATATTTTATTCTGAATTAGTTCCAGCTTGCTGGAGTGGTGTAGGTGAAAGAATTTAAATTACATGCCTCTGGAAGTGCTGCAATAAAACTCCTTCCACAAACAAATATGCCGAACTTTCCTGACAACATAGAGAGAGCAAACCTGCTACCAGGCACACGGGGGCTACGATACAGACTAAATATTTTCATTTCTCTGTTTAAGTGCTCACGGGATCTTGGATGGTGCTGATATCAAAAATGTGCTCTGCTTATCATTTAATTATTTGTAACCAAAATCTGGTGAACGCATACACCTTGAGCAAGGGCTAAAAATTGTGCAGTGCAGGGAAATATGGAGTGAAAAAAATTAAAACAAAGCGTGATATTTTAGGAGCATGCACACAAAGACACATACCCCTTGTGTTCCCAGTACCACTGTCTGGAACTAGTGCTGCTTTCTCTACTTTTTAGAGGTGAGTGATTTTTTTTCGAATGAACTGCCTTCCTCTCAGTTCCCACACACACTGTATGGGACAAATTCCTGCAATGGAGAACTATTATAACAACACATTTTCCCTTCATTCAGAGGGGAGCTGTGTTTCACCAGTGCATACGATCCCATTGGGCTATATTAGAACAAGATGTCTCATGCCATGTGAATTACACAACCTGAATGCAGCAAGCATCAACATGGAGACATTCTTTCTGCTTTGGTTTTAATTTCTCATTAAAAAAATTAGTTAATTTAGTGCTGATGAAAAGCACTGAACAGTGAAGCCGTGGGACAGATTCTGGACTCTCTTTAGGTACTTATATGGCCCTTCATTATTGTAGTATCTGAGCACCATACTCTCATCCATGGATTTTATCCTCAACACCCTGTGAGGTTGGGAAGTATTATCCCCTTGTTACAGATAGGGAATTGAGGTAGCAGATAGATCAGATGACTTGCCCATATACACAAAGTCCATGGCTAAGACAGGAATTTAATTCCCAGGACCCTATCCAAGTCCCAGTCAGTGCCCTATGCATGAGATCTTCCTTCCCACCCTAATGGAAGTCTGGACTTCCCACATTCCCATCTTTCCTAGCAAGATCCCTTCTGGATGAGAAGTTAGCCAGCATCTCTGACCACTTAGACCAAAGTCTCTTTATCAGGGCCGGCTCTAGGCACCAGCAAAACAAGCAGGTGCTTGGGGCGGCACTCTGGCACTGGCCATCTTAGGCACCAACTCCGTGGCACTGGAGAAAAAGTGCCCCTGCCGCCTCAGCTCGCCTCCACCTGCTCCCCTGAGCACACCGGTGCCACTCTGCTTCTCCCCCCTCCCTCCCAGGCTTGCAAGGCTGGGAGGGAGGAGAAGCCGAGCGGCACGGAGCTCGGGGGAGGCGGCGGTGGTGGAGCAGAGGTGAGCTGGAGTGGGGAGCAGTTCCTCTACCCCCCAGTTACTTCCTGCGCCCCCCCCACCCTAGCTCACCTCCACTCTGCCTGCTCCCCTGAACGTGCCGCTGCTCCGCTTCTCCCCCCTCCCTCACCTGAGAGGGAGGGGGGAGAAGCGGAGCGGCAGCACGCCCGGGGGAGCAGGCAGAGTGAGAGGTCGCGGGGGCAGGAAGCAATGGGGGGGGAAAATGCAGCACCCCCGGGGGAGAAGGCGGGGCTGGGGATTTGGGGAAGAGGTCCGGAAGGGGCGGAGTTGGGGCAGGGCCACAAAAAATGGGGGAGCAGCCAAAAATTTTTTTGCTTGGGGCAGCAAAAATCCTAGAGCCAGCCCTGCTCTTTATAAAAGGGTATCAAATCCAGTCAGTGCTAACTTTGTAATGTGGAGCCTTATCTACTAGGAAACAAATTGAGATTGTTTTCTGTGTGAAACTAGTTGACTAACAGCCTTCAGCTGGTTAAAAGTGTGATTCATTAGTGACTGAGCTGGGTTTGGAACCAGAGGCCTCAAGGAAAAAAAACTCTGCACCCCATTACCTAAGCCTGATTCCCACATTTCAGCTTCATATTGGCAAAAAATGGTTTTAGGAAAGGAGCTAAGGAAAATTATGGGGAGGTTGCATTGGGTAATAGTGTTAAGTCCACATTAATTGATTACAAAGGCGCAGTGTCTGGACTAGAATAGCCAAATTTTCAGCATTACACACTGAACATTCAATGCCAGAAATGGGCCCATTCCTACCTCTGCTGACATCAGTGAGATGTTTTAGTGGGAGCAGGTTCAGGCACTGTGCTGGCACATTTATAGCTGACTAAGCACTGAAGAGGAGGCACTGGGTGGTGCTGGTAAACGGGATTTGGGCAAAGCCTGGAGAACATGTAGTGACATGAGCAATTAATCTGTACTATTAGACCTAGAGTACTAGAATGTGCCTGCCCATAGGACGCCACTGAAAAGGCTCAACACTGCAAAGGTGCCTATCTGCCTGCAGCCTGTCTAAAGCCACCCATGTCCCTGCTCTGGAAATGTGCCACACAGTGGACTTGGTGCTGATGACAGCACTGCTAAAAAAAAAAAAAAAAGTGACAAGCTAAAAGAGGTTTGCTCCTTCGTCATCTGCTGCCTGGTCTGTTGCCTACTCCTCTTCCTCCTCCCCCACCCTCATTTCCCCTTTTTCTCCTCCTTTTCTCTCATTTATTTTCCTTCCCTGTGACTTATCCTCTCTGTAGGTTTCAGCCACTAATTACTTCCCTTTGAGGTCCGCTGGCAATGACAATCCTCCAAGTACAATTTGTGACAGCTACCAGCAAATATCTCCAATGGCTGCTGATGGGACACTAGATGGGGAGGGCTCTGAGTTACTAGAGAGAATTCTTTCCCAGGTGTCTGGCTGGTGGGTCTTGCCCACAATCTCAGGGTCTAAGAGATCACCATATTTGGGGTTCGGAAGGAATGTTCCCCCGTCAGATTGGCAGACACCTTGGGAGTTTTTTGCCATCCTTTGAAGCATGGGTCACTTGCAGGGTTAAACTAGTGTAAATGGTGGATTTTCTGTAACTTGAAGTCTTTAAATCATGATTTGAGGACTTTAGTTACTCAGCCAGAGGTTACGGGTTTATTACTGGAGTGCGTGAGTGAGGTTCTGTGACCTGCAATGTGCAGGAGATCAGACTAGATGATCATGATGGTCACTTCTGACCTTCAATTCTGCAAGTCTATGAATAGAGGGCAGTGTTTGGGAGGCCAGAAAGGCAAACAAACCTAGCAAATTATTACACCAACAATATTTTACAGTGATATAGTGCCTGTCATCACCAAGGTTTCAAAGCACTTTAGTAATCCCACAATTAAAATGCAACCACTACTAGAGTGAAAAACAGCAGCTGTTTTACAACACTGCATGATGGATCTGGATAAGCCATGAAGGCCACCACCCACCACAAGCCTCACTGAAACGTGGAGGGGAGGAGAAGATTTTGTGATGGGAGGTTCCTAATCTCATGTGAAGTACAGAGCAATCTGTTATCAATGTGTACAATATCAATATTAACAACAGAGAAACATCAAATAATCAGAGGGGTAGCTGTGTTAGTCTGGATCTGTAAAAAGCAACAGAGAGTCCTGTGGCACCTTTAAGACTAACAGATGTATTGGAGCATAAGCTTTCGTGGGTGAATGCCCACTTCGTCGGATGCATGTAATGGAAATTTCCAGGGGCAAGTATAAATATGCTGGCAAGAATCAGTCTGGAGATAATGAGGTTAGTTCAATCAGAGAGGGTGAGGTCCTCTGCTAGCAGATGAGGTGTGAACACCAAGGGAGGAGAAACTGCTTTTGTAGTTGGCTAGCTATTCACAGTCTTTGTTTAATCCTGATCTGATGGTGTCAAATTTGCAAATGAACTGAAGCTCAGCAGTTTCTCTTTGGAGTCTGGTCCTGAAGTTTTTTTGCTGTAAGATGGCTACCTTTACATCTGCTATTGTGTGGCCAGGGAGGTTGAAGTGTTCTCCTACAGGTTTTTGTATATTGCCA